>NW_025918802.1:0-3319 GCF_907164915.1 Impatiens glandulifera
TTTAATATTTATATAATATCAATGTTTTATTATTGTACAGTATTGTAAGAAATTAATTAGTTTGGTAACTACTTTGACATATTTATAAAGATGCTTACAAAATTTGGATAGAATTTTATTTATTTCAGGAATATCTCTTATTAGGGGAAATATTTTTTAATTTTAAATCAAATGAAGAATTTAAAAATATTATTATTAAGAAAAGTAGATTATATTAAATAAGTCAAAATATTAAAATAATAAAATAACATTATTTATTGATTATTTTTATATTGAAAGAGAGAAATGCATAAACTCATTACAAATATTGAACAAATTTAGGTATAATAATAATATGATATTCTAATACACAAGAAATCAATGATTTTTGGGATTTTATAAATGGGTAAAAGTTTAATTCAAAAACCTGCTTCTATATCTTGGATTATGGACTTTTATTTATTAGGTCAAACAATTGAAACCATCTTAATTTTTCATATGTTTAATTTGATATAATTTTTTTTGGGTAGGATATATACTAATTGTCATTGAGATATTACACTATTTTTAATCAATTTTCAATTCTTTTCCTTATTTTTAGTTTGAAATAAAAAACTAATCTTAATATTTTATAAACTCTAATTCAAGCTAACATTTAAAAAGAGTTAAAATTTTATTTTAAATTCAAATTATTATAAAATTAATATTCTTGTATTGTAATATTTTTACCACTTTATACACATAATCATTTATTTTTTAAAATCATATATTAAAATCTAATTATTTAATTAAATCACATATTTGTTAAAAGTAATTTTTTAATTTCAAATTCTATGTAATGGAAGAATGATTATTCTCTTCTTGATTTGTTTTCAAATTTGTTATTAAAAAATTATTCATATTTATAATTCAAGTTTCAAATTAATATGTGCACAAAGTTTAAAATTTATTTTATCTGAATTTATAAATATAATTATTTATCATTAATAAATTTTTTAGAGAGAACTACTATTAATCTAGATTTGACAACAATAACCCATATTTGTAAAGTTGATATAGAGGATCGATAAAATAATTATTAAATGAAACATTTTACTTCTAAATTACCTAGAGTATTTTAAACGATATATCAAAGAAAAAATAATAAACAAAATTAATGTAAATACAAATAGCTCCACGTTATACAACATAACATTATTAATGGTCATGTCCTGCATCATTGAGATTCTTAAAGTCCTCATTCTCAATAATATTTTGTTTATATCAAATTCTAATTAATCCGCAAAATCATTTCATAAGACTCCACTCCATCCCTCCAAGCAAATCATGATGCTCTTCAATTAATGACACAATCACTCATATTTAATCTTATTAGATTTAGAGTACTTAAGTTAAAAACAGAACACAAATTCAGACAATAATGTTATTATTAAGAAATAAAAAGGTACACTTGAAATTCAATAAAAAAATACATTTTGTTGAAATTTATAAAACGATATGTATTAATATTAAGTTATATATCTACAATGGTTTATATAAAGATATCAAAAATTAGTTTGATTAAGATATAAATGAATTGGATGTTTACAACATCAAACACAAGTATATAAAATCTTACTAACTTATAATAAGTCTATATAAGCCATCATAAATCTGTACCTTATTATTGATACTTTCTATCTATCAGAAATCTCGAAACAAATATTTATTTTTTGAAAAATTCGTCTAAAATACAAAATTCTTTCCTAGTAATGCTTGATAAAATTATTACTCTTTAACTATTATAAATAATAAAGTCTTTTAAAAATAAGAGAATAGTGTTAATAAATGAAATCAAATTAATTGACTAAAACAAGATAAAGAGAACAAATATATTTTTCTCGAGGAATAATTGTGGCCATCAGATGTTAATTCTAGGAATGAAAAAATTGTTCCATTAACATGCTGAAAGAAGACCATTTAGAGAAATTAATATAAAATATTTCTCATTTTATGTAGTAAATATAATAAAATTAAAAGCATTAAAATAGTGATTGAAAAAAAATTAAAAATTCATAATGATAGATTGATGAAGGAGTTAGAGAAGATGAGAGTACGAGGAGAAGAACGTTATAACAATTCTATATATATAGTTCTATAGATAATTCCAAACACTTGAATTTATAAAAAATATAATAAATAAAAATTATATAAATCTTTTTGTAATTCTACCTAGATTCTTGAAATACATTTTATGTATAATATAAAATATGATTTAATTAATTATTTAATAAAAAATACTTTTTTATTTAGATAGAGACTTTTTTAACATTTTAGATTTATTTACCTGAATATCTCCTAAAAAATATTTAATTCAGTAAACATAAATTTTAAAATATCATTTTACTACCTAAGAATAACATATTTAGTACTATTAAAAATAATAAAATAATATAAAGAAAAATGACTTATTTATTTATTTTAAAATGAAATATTATTAATATTAATTATATATATATATATTAATATTTGGTAAAACTTAAAATTATATTAAACTTGTTATAATCTCTTAGATTCTAGAAATAAATTTATAATATAAATTAGATGTAGGTAATTTATTAAATTAATATTTTTTTGATAGAGATATATTTAATACTATTGATTAATTTCCATATATAGTTCCTAAACTAAATTTTTATATAGTAAACATCCATTTTAAAATATCATTATGCTATATAAAAAATAAAATATTTATACTATTAAACACCTTAATTAACTTAAAACTTAAAGAAAAAGTGACTTATATTTTTGTTTTGGAAATGAAATATTATTAATATTTGATTACATATTAATATATATATAAAAATATATATCAATGTTTTTGTAAATAGTGAATGTCAATTTTTTTAATTATACACTAATATCACCATATTTTAACGGAAAAAATTGAAATTGAGATTTAAAGAATTTAAAAATTGGTGTTTCTTTTTTAAAATTTTATAATGTAAAAGTTTATTTAATGTAATAGAAATATTATATCAAACCTGAATAATATAAGCACTTTAATACAAATATTTATATTATATTATATTTAATTGAAGATTTTTTAAAATTATTAGTAGAAAATACAGGTGTACTTATTGGTTATCTTTATAAATCATTGACAAAAATATTTAACTTAAATTAATAAACTAATAAATTAAAAAAAAACTAATAATATAGAATCATCTTTGTCTTGAAGTATAAAATTGTTTTAAATTGTTAACATAGATGAATAGGATAATCTCCCACTTGAACCACCATCAAATATAATTATAAAATCTAATTAATTGAAATTTTAAGATATATATCTATAATAAGT
>NW_025918803.1:0-10198 GCF_907164915.1 Impatiens glandulifera
ATTATTTTTATCAAAATATTTTGACCCAATAATTTCCCCCTTTTGATGTTGTTAAAACATATATAAAAGATTAAAATGAAAGGGCACAACCGATAAACAAAAAAGTAGTAATGATCAAAAGATTATACATCATTCAAAATATCTGGGAAAATAAACAACATAAGCAAAATTTCCCATGAACAAAAAGATTAGGTCTTTTCTTATCCCTTTTCTATCCTTAGTTCCCCCTAGGCCTAATGCCACTTCTTTTACATTCCCCCTTTTTAACATCATCGGGAGATGGATTCCTACTGATCACTTTCGGCCAAAAGAATATCCCGATTTCTATTCTTGAACTTAAGCTTTCTAACTCTAAGATAATAGTCAATAACCTTTTCATAGGTCAAGACTCTGTAAATAGTTGATGAGGATCCCAGGTCCCCCAACACTTGAGAAAAGAGTAGGAAGTAGCATGTGGAGCGTGAAGCATACCCAGGCGCCTCCTTTCAGGAGGAAGCATTGCCATTCAAGTTTTTGAAAATGATCCTCGACTAGTTGATTGCTGTCCCCTTAGTGATAACCATCATCATCTCGAAGACCATCTTCGAGTAAGAATTTGAGAAGCCCTTGTCAAGAAGAGACTTGGAAATGATATCGTTCAGTAGGGAGAATTCAACTTTATGAGCGGACTTATGTCTGTGACTTTTAACAGGAACAAGAATCCCATCACGATAGGTGTCGTAAAAGGCAAGCCTCATTTCAGATAAGACTTCCTCAAAGGATTTCGGGAACTCAGATAGTCCCTCTATAGGGAGGTTGAAGAAACGAGCGAATGAGTCTTTAGTGAAGGTGGAAATGTGATAAAACAAATCTTGGCTATGACAATTTTGTTGTCGTATAAGCCTCCATTCTTAAAGAACTCACGAACCTCGGGTTCGTGAATAATGAAAGGAGCCTTGAGAAAAAATTTCAAGGTATGAAGCCTTTAGGATTCGAACATTGTAACCATTTAAGGAATGATTACAGTAGACACTGAATCGAAGTTTATCTAAAGAGTACATTGCACTAAAGAACCCATTTCTATAAGTTGAAAGAGTTCTTAGGGATTCAGAATATTAAAAGTCACGAAATAATTTCAAAGAGAGAGAGCACTAAGAGTGATATTCAAACCCTTGAATATGACCGTTCTTTTATAGAAGAAGACTAACGTATGATAATTAAACATAATGATTATATGAACTGTCAAAAACATAAAAACATGTTTCCAAGAGATGCATCATTTAAGATAAGCAACATTTAAGAATACACATGTAGTTAGACGTTTCAACTTATTGTCGATACTTCTATGTTGGATAGGCGTCTATTAGACATCGACATCTAATCACGCATGTCTTCTAGACAATCAAGAGTCCAATAGACTTCAAGCGTCTAATTACGAATAAACAGAACGTGATTGACGTGTGTCTAGTTAGACGTTAACGTCTATTTACGCTAGTCTTATAAATGTATAAACGTCTATTAGACT
Source organism: Impatiens glandulifera (assembly GCF_907164915.1). Lineage (NCBI taxonomy): Eukaryota > Viridiplantae > Streptophyta > Magnoliopsida > Ericales > Balsaminaceae > Impatiens > Impatiens glandulifera. The sequence goes on from NW_025918803.1 coordinate 1,505, forward strand.
TCCATGTCTAACCGCGTAGGTTTTAGACCAAACATTCCAACCTTGGAAACACAGGACCTACTTAAGCAATATACTTCTAATTATGGTGCATTCATTTAGACTACTGATCCATTAGACATATCTGCGACCTATGTCTCCACAAGTCTGTCTAGTTAGATTTTAAACAACATGTTCCCCTCAATTTATGCATGATCATTTCAAATGAATCAGTCAAGATCAACAAGCCCTAAAATATTTCTAAAGTGAGAAAACTTAGTCTCAGGTAGTGTCTTCGTGAACACGTCTGCCACTTGTTGATCTGTTGGAACATATTCAAGGAGGATATGCTTCTGACTAACATGCTCACGGATGAAATGATGTCTGATTTCAATATGCTTTGTCCGAGAATGAAGAACTGGATTGTAAATGATAACAATTTCACTTGTGTTGTCATAGAAATCGGAGATTCTTGTGCTTAGGAATCCATATTTGAGTTATTTTGATGGATTTCTTATTTTGTTAGTGATACGTGCGTATGATTTAGGCCTTAGCAGACGTTTTCCTGCTAGAAGTTGTTCCCTTAACCTTAGAGATTGTTTTGTGTTTAAGACTTGCTGGCTGCTTTCTTCCTAGGTTTCAGTCAGCCAACAGTCGCGATATATGAATAAGGCTCATCCTTTATTGTTAGATCCTCACAGCTTGGGATAAGTTCCATTATTAGTTAAACTACCTCTAACAAAATTTTATATGCGTGTAAACTTGTCTGTTGTTACGATTAACTTCTTACAAGATTTGTTGTGTCATTGCTGTCAAATCCTAAACCGGATTTGCATCCGGCAGGCCTCAGCATATAAATTTACTGGTCTGATAACGTCCTCTAGACTTCGTTCAGGAACTGACCACATATGTCAAACGTTGGTTTCAGAAACCAGAGTTTGAACTTTTTCTTTGAGCGTCTCATTCTCAGATGAGAGCTCATCTACATTGTTTTTAGAAGATTTTGGTTCAGAAACTTGAGATGAAAAAGAGTTATTAGATTCATATTTTAACTTCATTTCATTAAATGAGTCTGATAACTTCTTCTACTCACTAACCATGTCATTGATTGAAGTAGTTAACTCATCTCTTGTAAAACCTTTTATGGAAGAGTCGCATACCTTGGATTGGTCATCTTCCATCAAGCATGTGATGGCTTCGGTATCACTTTCGCTAGATCACTCCTTTGAGTTACTATCGGCCCACTTGGACTTACTTTCAGCACTTATAAGAACCTTTTGCTTTGTTTTGTTCTTCTTTGTTTGAATATTACAGCCATAAATTTGAATTAGCTTCTCCCAGATTTCTTTGGCAGAGGAACAAAACTTGATCTCATTAAATATATTCATGTTGATCTACTTGAGCAAGAAATTTTTGGCAACATTATACAGGTTGTTCATTATCTTATCTTCAGTCGTCCAGATACATCTTGACTTTTCAATCTTTATCGGACCATTAGTGATAACATTCCACATATCACAATCAAGGGCAGCCATATGAGCTTGCATTCTCATCATCCAATAATCGTAGTTTTCTTTTGAGAACACATCAATTTGGTTGATGACCGACATGATTCAGGTTTTTGTTGCTTTAGAATAGAAAATCTGTCTCTGATACCAATTGATAGGATTGGTGCTAACAATAAAGACTAGGGTCTGACTATTCATAACAGCTTACGATAAACGATTCGATTTTAACTATATTAGAGGTCAGAATTTGTTTCTATTCTTCACAAATCCTGCGAACTCTTGAAATGGTTTCAAGGGCAGAAGTGTTCGTCAGATTTGAATTTTTGAACCAATGAAAGATGAATGACAGATAGTAAAGAATATAGAGATTTGTTTATGGATGTTCGGAGAAAACTCTCCTACGTCACCGGATCTTCCACAACTAGAAGCATTCACTAAACTTTTTGAATCAAATACAGTTTATTGATCTAGTTAACACTCTATTGAACAACACAACCTCTGTTCAACTTACAATATTAAGAACAATATTCTCTCAACTAGACAGTTTTTTATTCTTTCTCTCTTGAACTTAGAAGATGATAGAAATTAGCAAGGCAAGATTAAGCTTGTAAGATTGTAAAAGTGAGCAAAGTAATCGGTGATTCGGCCGTTGTCCTTGAGCATATATTTGTAGTGGAAGGACATCAACGGTCGAATCTTCTTCATGGACACATGGTAAGCGTCCATTGGAAGCCTCCCAAAGGACAAGAGTATAAAAGACTCTAAGCAAATGGATCATGGCCGTTCCGACCTGGTATTGCGCAAATATCCTCTCTAATATTGTCTTGTATTGGACAAACCGTTGGAATGACATTTGTGTACGTGGAGTTCGTTCATTGGATGCAAATAGTTGGCTTGTCAGACTGCACAAGAGTGAGTGGAGCAGAGTAGCAGACAACTAGTTGATCTTGGGTAGAAGTATGCTAACTTCAGACAACTACTGAAACGAGGCATTAGATGTACTACATTAGACTGCCTGCCTAGTCTAAGAGAGTTAGATATCAAGGTCTAATAGAGTGTTACATTAGACCGATAAGTCTAATGGAGTTTGACTGCAACATCTAACCACGTATCTGTTAGACTGCAACGTCTAACTACGTATCACTTTAGACTTGTCCGAAGGAGTTAGACGCCAACGTCTAACTACGTATCTGTTAGACCTCAACGTCTAACTACGTATCTGTTAGACTGAAACATCTAACTACATATCTGTTAGACTACAAATTCTAACTACGTATCACTTCAGACTTGTCTAAAGAAGTTAGACGCCAATGTCTAATTACGTATCTGTTAGACCTCAATGTCTACTATGTATTGTTAGACCTCATGTTCTAACTACGTATCTATTAGATTGCAACGTCTAACTATGTATCACTTCAGACTTTTCTGAAGGAGTTAGACGCCAACATTTAACTATGTATCTATTAGATCTCAACGTCTAACTACGTATATGTTAGACCTCAACGTCTAACTACATATCTGTTAGACTGCAATGTCTAACTACGTATCACTTCAGACTTCTCTGAAGGAGTTAGACGCCAACGTCTAACTATGTATCACTTCAGACTTGTCTAAAGGAGTTTGATGCCAATGTCTAACTACGTAACACGTCTAATTAGCCTACTTAGACCACGTCTAAGTTAGCAAAGTTTGATGCACCTGCACAAAAACAATTAGACACCCTAGCTTATTCATAACTGAGTTTTAACATGCCATCCTCAAATAATTAAGTGTTAACATGCCATCCTCGAATTAACATTTTCAAAACCATTTTGTTGTATTCATACTCGATTCGAGATGGGCACTCTGTAAATACTAAAAATCTACCCTCCAATTTATAATATTAAAATAATTGTTTTGATTTATTTTCAAATAAATAAAATCAAAATAATTAACCACGTAGCCAAAAACCCAATTGATACAATTAATTAGGATTAATATTGTAATAATTAATCATATTAATTAAGGGTTAGGGGCAAAAACATAAAATAAAATTATTAGGGATAAATATTGAACTCATTTTATCTTAAAATAGTTTTAGAAAAATAACTGGGACAAAAATAAATATTTAAGAATGAATTGGTTTATCCGTTTCATCTACAAAAATTATTAATTTAACCCTAAAATATTCAAAAATAAATAAAATAAATTGGTAAAATATTTTCCATATTTATTTTAATATTTTGTGTATTTAAAAAGATCAAAAATAAATCCAAAATGGTAACCCATAAGATTTTAAATTAAAATTAAAATTATAATCTGAGGATAAAGTTACATCCACGACCTAAGCCATCAGATGAGCATCGAATCTCCATCTGACATTCCAGGCGCGCCAGCATAGCCTGTTTCAGCCGAGGGACCATGCGTCCGCGAAGCAACGGGCTCATTAACGCAGACATTAGCTCCGACAGCTGAAATGTGACGGAATAGACGAAACGCTAACGTAATGCTCTTCATCCACGTTAATACTCGAATCGACGTTGTTTCAACCGACCATAGTCTTCTTCGTCGCGACTCCCGAGAGGATAAGAACATATCCTCTTTTGATTATTCAAAAATGGAATATCCTCCACAATCAACCAAAACGTCTAATTTGAATGGTGAAATAATCACTCAACCACGATGAGAATTTCTCCTACGCTAATACGGATGGATGATCCCTATTCCAGCCAAAACACCATTAATGGTCTGGACAACTATAAATTGCTTCCATGAATAAATCTGAAGCCAAGAGATCCACTCTCTAGCATAATATTGAAGATTTTAGAAATCCATCATTAAAGTTTAAAGATTTTAGATTTTTTTAAAACATCGCATAGTGTTCTCCAATCCTTAATATGTTTCCAATCATGCTATAATTCATATTTACAGTTTGAATTTGAAAATTTAAATTTCAAATAGAAAAATCTTGTATTATGTATGGTTATGGTGTTTGATGATTATAAATCAATTCTAGGATCACATGTGAATTTTCTGTATAGGTTAGAAGCAATCAATCAACGATAATAAAAAATACCCAAATTTTAATTTTGTAGAATTAAAAAATCGTATTTGTTGTTCATGGGCTAATACTCTTGAATCACAACCCAGAAAGCATCCTAACATGATTATGATCATATTGGGAAATTATTTAGATCATGTTTGATCAAATAAAATGTTTAAATTCATTGAAAATTTTTAGTTCTTAAATTAGTTCAGACAATCATTTATAGGTCTTGTTTTGATACCAATCAAGTATATGTAGTATAAAGAAATATTTAATAGCTCTTTACATTTCAAAACAACTTTAAAAGCAAAAACTTGATTTTATCTCAAAACTATTTTTGAACAAATTGATCATCATCCATGCAGATTTTTACATTAAGATATGCTCAACAGTTTCTAGGAGCTTTGTGAAGCTACCCAAACCCCTTAGATAAAAGAATACGAGTTAAATATAATGCAAACACCTACAACATTGAAGTTTTTAAGGGCGAGAGGTCCAATCGGACAATCATCGGCCCAGACCGAGATATAGGAACGAGAACCTAGGACCGAGAATTTTAATAAGATTGACAGGTTCGACTGATGTTATTAAGCTAGGACCGAGATTTCCGACCCAGGATTTATATATCCAAGACAGAGAGGTCCGACCTAGGACCAAAAGTTTCCAGACCCATGTCCGAGAGGACCGACCTAGGATCGAGATGGTTAAACCTGGGATCGAGAATTCTCAAATCCAGGACCAAGAAGTCCGACTAAGGACTTAGAGGTCCAAACCCCAGGACCGAGTGGTCTAACCTAGGAGCGAGAATTCCCAAACTTAGGACCGAGGGACTAAGCTTAGAGCAAGCTCAAGACCGTGGGTTTTATATACTCGACCAAGGATTTTAGCCAAGGATCGAGAATCCTTAGCACCTTGACCGAGGGACTTCAACACCCACACCGAAGATCCCAAGCATTGACTTAGAGGTTCCGACCCAAACTTAGAGTTTTTGGACACCGACCGAAAATATCGAACCTAAGACCTCGGACATTGATCATAAGGCCGGTCACTTTTAAGAACCCAATATTATTTTTGGTAATTTTAGGACCCAAACCATTTTCTAAAAATCTCTTGAGATTAAAAATGATTTCAAAATATTTTTTGAATTGTTCCACACAAAATATTTCAACTAAGGCTTTTTTGGTATTTATTTCTAAACCATAACACCCTTAAAATGACTGATATTCTTTAGGTATACTCCTCCTTAGTTTTCAACAATAACATGTACCAACATTTAAATTTTGTTGTTTCAAAATTTCAAATAATATAAAATCTATAAGCATGATTAGTACTAGAAACATTATCGGTTAAAACTCAAACATTACAAAAACGATTTTCAAAAGCCAAGTTTATTAATTAAAAACATTTTTAAAACGAGTACGATGGATGAAGCGCGAAAGCCCTTTCCCGAGTATCACCAAACTTCAAACCAAAAACGAAACTCAAGTGAAAAATATGTTATAACACTTACACCTTTTATTTATTTTTCAAAAACCCAATTAGAGACTCTGTCTTTAAATAAATAATCATTCTTATATTAATTATGTTTAATTAATTTAAATCAGGACTTCATAAAAATCAAATCGTTGTTTGATTATCAAAAATCTCCAAACTATTAAAATTTGAATAAAATAAATATTTATAATTTATTTTAAAATCTGCAAGGTGTTATCAAAATCATTACAAATAATGTTTATTTTAAATGATGCATGACACACAAACTATGGTTCAAATCATCAAACCTTGAGCCACTTTGGGCCTGTGCACACACGCACCGACATGCGTACGGTTTCCTGTAGGTTACACTATTTATAGTTACACAAGATCATTTTCATATTATAACACTAAAACCTTATCTATTAAAAGTATATAATGACATTTGAACCAAATTAAGTATATTTATTAATAGTACTATATTTATTTATACATGATTACCCCATGTTACTTGTTACTAATTTCCTTGAATAGTTTATTGATATTCACATTAAATTTAAGCACATGTGTTGATAGTACTATGATCAATTATACATGATCTCCACACATTACTTGTCAGTAACTCCCTTGAATAATTTATAACATTCACGTTAAAATTTAAACATATATGTTGGGAGCCTATTTATCATATATACTTGATCACCCTCCCGTTACTTGATAGTACTCATGTGAATATTTTATTAATATTCACGTCATTTTATACATATTTTGTTATATGACTACGATTAGTATTGTATGATTGTCATAAGTTACTATTAATAGCTCCTGTGAAGAGTTTATCTATATTCAAGTTAAATTTAAACATATACTATTAACAGTACTTGATCATGTATACATGATCGCCCCACCTTACTATTTAGTAAGTTCCCATGGATAGTTAATTAACATTATTTATTGATAAGTATAACTTGATAATTATAGGTTGAATCTCTTTTTATGTTACTTGTTTACGTATCTCACGTTAATAAGTTTATTAATTTCATATTTAATCAAACATTATATATTGAATAAGTATACAGCAATGATTTATATGTGATCTCCAGCTATTTTATAATTTAGTACTGACGTTGAATTAATTTCATTAACTTGTCACGTTAAACTAAATTTATTTGTTAATATAACGTACACATAATTTTACGACATAATTACCCACGTTACTTGTTAGTAATGTCCATGTGAATAATTTGTCATACTTTTCATGTTTCATCACAACATTATCTATGATAATTGATACTCGATCATTAATATGTGATCGACCTTCTATGTTATGTATTAGTAACTCATGTGGAATAAGTTCATTAACTTTCAAGTTAATGAAACTTTATTTGTTGATAGGTATTATGATCATTTGTACCTGATCACCCTGCATTACATGTTAGTAAAAACTTCCCCAAAAATGAATGAAGTTTTGTTAAACGTTTGCACGTTTAATCATTCTATCTATTCATAAGTATACATCATTATTTATATGTGATCATCTTCTAAGTTATTTGTCTAATTCACACCTCGAATAAGTTTTCACCTCAACTTTCCCGTTAACAGTAAACCATATGTTGATCGTACTTCGATCATTTATAAGATGATCGCCATCTGTTACTTAACTCGTGGATAGTTTTTGCACACACATCAAACCATATCGTGTTTATTAATAGTAAACTATCGGCCATTTGTTTATGATCATCTATAATAAAAAAACTCAATCCATTATTAATTAACTTACTATTGGTCGATAGTTTAAACAATGCCTATTTCACGTAAATAATCGGTTGATATTCACTTAAAATTAGGAAAAGTTGATTTCTCGACAATAACTATGATTACTCCTCTACCATCATTATATGGTTTGACTTGTACAAATATAATTGTAAAAGATCGTGGACAAAGACAAAATTCGATTGACCTTTGGTCCAAATTTAATCTTGTTAGGATATCTAAAAAAGAAAGGATTGATAATCATGGACAATACTCAAAAAATTTCGACAAATACTATACCCCATACACAATAAACCGTGAAGACAACACCAAGTACTCTGATCTCCAGGTTCTATCTTAGTATCACCCTCATAATAACAATAAAGTTTGATAAGACAATATAGTGTTCATATGTCAATCTCGGAACCCACGTTTTCAAAATTAGTTTGTTGTATTCAAATTCGTTGGACAATATAGTTTGTTGCATTTGTAAGAGTACTACAATTTTAAACTCCTTAATTTAAATATTAAATTAGTATTTGACTAAATAAATTCAAGATAATAAAAATCAAGGCCAAACCAAGATTAATAATGTAATTTGGAATTACTTATTGTACTTAATATAATCCATTAATTTAAAATAGAGGCCCAACTAAAGAGAAGAAAAATAATTTGCCATTAACTGTTGTATTCCTTTTATCCCAAATTATTTTAGATGACTCAATAAAATAAAATAATAATTTGAGATCATATTGTATACACTCAACCCAAATTTATTATTTATTATGCCTCAAAATATAAAAAAAAAAGTTAATAAAGAAAATAAATATTTAAACATATCAAGCTAAATTACACTTAAATTCAATTTAGAATATTTTCAAAATCGAATTTTTGTGTTTGACCTTTAGATTAAGAACAACAGTTTAAAAATTCCAACATCATCTGAAATATGTTTGGAAT
>NW_025918804.1:0-23648 GCF_907164915.1 Impatiens glandulifera
TATAATGATGCTTAATTTTTAAATTGTCCGGATTGCTGGGTCGAGAGTTGTGGTTAATTTGGATACTTGTGTCGGATTGTGGGTTGACCCGCCTTAAATTTATAACGGTTAAAAATAAAAGAAAAAATGCTAGAGGTATGTTTCGAACGTGTAACCTAACAAAAAAACAAGTACCACTTTTTACCACTTAGGCTACAAAGACTTTATATTTTAAATTTAATATCAAATTTGATGAACGCGGGACGTTTTAACATTAATATAAATTTAATTTTTTAACTAACTAATATATATATATATATATATATAATGATGTTGAGTAAATGGATACATGGGTCGGATTGTGGGTCGACCCACCCATAAACTTAAAACGATTAAAAAGAAAATTAAAAATGTTATTCATAATTTTTTTTCACAGTTTTTTATATTATTAATTGTGCAAATGCACGGGCTAAATGCTAGTATATATATAATGATGCTTAATTTTTAAAGTGTCGGATTGCTGGGTCGAGAGCTGTGGTTAATTTGGATACTTGGGTCAGATTGTGGGTTGACCCGCCTTTAAATTTAAAACGGTTAAAAATAAAATTAAAAATGCTAGAGGTATGTTTCGAAATTGCAACCTAACAAAAGAAGTACAACTCTTTAACCAAATAGGCTACAAAGACTTTATATTTTAAATTCAACACCAAATTTGATAAACGCGGGACGTTTTAATATTAATATAAGTTCAACTTTTTAACTAACTAATCTTTATATATATATATAATGATGTTTAATTTTTAAAATTTTCGGATTGCCGGGTCGAGAGCTGTGGTTAATTTGGATACTTGGGTCGGATTGTGGGTTGACCCGCCTTTAAATTTAAAACGGTTAAAAATAAAATTGAAAATGCTATAGGTATGTTTCGAACATGCAACCTAACAAAACAAGTACAACTCTTTAACCAACTAGGCTACAAAGACTTTATATTTTAAATTCAACACCAAATTTGATAAACGCGGGATGTTTTAATATTAATATAAGTTCAACTTTTTAACTAACTAATCTTTATATATATATAATGATGCTTAATTTTTAAAGTGTCCGGATTGTCGGGTCGAGAGCTATGGTTAATTTGGATACTTGGGTCGGATTGTGGGTTGACCCACATTTAAATTTAAAACGGTTAAAAATAAAATTAAAAATAATAGAGGTATGTTTCGAACTTGCAAATTAACAAAACAAGTACACTCTTTAACTAAATAGGCTACAAAAACTTTATATTTTAAATTCAACACCAAATTTTATAAACGCGGGACGTTTTAATATTAATATAATTTCAACTTTTTAACTAACTAATCTTTATATATATATAATGATGTTTAATTTTTAAAGTGTCCGGATTGCCGGGTCGAGAGCTGTGGTTAATTTGGATACTTGGGTCGGATTGTGGGTTGACCCACATTTAAATTTAAAACGGTTAAAAATAAAATTAAAAATGCTAGAGGTATGTTTCGAACTTGCAACCTAACAAAACAAGTACAACTCTTTAACCAACTAGGCTATAAAGACTTTATATATTAAATTCAACACCAAATTTGATAAACGCGGGACGTTTTAATATTAATATAAGTTCAACTTTTTAACTAACTAATCTATATATATATAATGATGCTTAATTTTTAAAGTGTCCGGATTGCCGGGTCGAGAGCTGTGGTTAATTTGGATACTTGGGTCGGATTGTGGGTTGACCCGCCTTTAAATTTAAAAAGGTTAAAAATAAAATTAAAAATGCTAGAGTTTTGTTTCGAATTTGCAACCTAACAAAATAAGTACAACTCTTTAACCAACTAGGCTACAAAGACTTTATATTTTAAATTCAACACCAAATTTGATAAACGCGAGACGTTTTAATATTAATATAAGTTCAACTTTTTAACTAACTAATCTATATATATATAATGATGCTTAATTTTTAAAGTGTCCGGATTGCCGGGTCGAGAGTTTTGGTTAATTTGGATACTTGTGTCGGATTGTGGGTTGACCCGCCTTAAATTTATAACGGTTAAAAATAAAATAAAAAATGCTAGAGGTATGTTTCGAATGTGCAACCTAACAAAAAACAAGTACAACTTTTTACTACATAGGCTACAAAGACTTTATATTTTAAATTTAATACCAAATTTGATGAACGCGGGACGTTTTAACATTAATATAAATTCAATTTTTTAACTAACTAATATATATATATATATATAATGATGTTGAGTAAATGGATACTTGGGTCGGATTGTTGGTTGACCCACTCATAAACTTAAAACGATTAAAAATAAAATTAAAAATGTTATTCGTAATTTTTTTTCACAGTTTTTTATATTATTAATCGTGCAAATGCACGGGCTAAATGCTAGTATATATATAATGATGCTTAATTTTTAAAGTGTCGGATTGCTGGGTCGAGAGCTATGGTTAATTTGGATACTTGGGTCAGATTGTGGGTTGACCCGCCTTTAAATTTAAAACGGTTAAAAATAAAATTAAAAATGATAGAGGTATGTTTCGAACTTGCAACCTAACAAAAGAAGTACAACTCTTTAACCAACTAGGCTACAAAGATTTTATATTTTAAATTCAACACCAAATTTGATAAACGCGGGACGTTTTAATATTAATATAAGTTCAACTTTTTAACTAACTAATCTTTATATATATATATAATGATGCTTAATTTTTAAAATGTCCGGAATGCCGAATCGAGAGCTGTGGTTAATTTGGATACTTGGGTCGGATTGTGGGTTGACCCACATTTAAATTTAAAACGGTTAAAAATAAAATTAAAAATAATAGAGGTATGTTTCGAACTTGCAACTTAACAAAACAAGTACAACTCTTTAACCAACTAGGCTACAAAGACTTTATATTTTAAGTTCAACACTAAATTTGATAAACGCGGGACGTTTTAATATTAATATAAGTTTAACTTTTTAACTAACTAATCTATATATATATAATGATGCTTAATTTTTAAATTGTCCGGATTGCTGGGTCGATAGTTGTGGTTAATTTGGATACTTGTGTCGGATTGTGGGTTGACCCGCCTTAAATTTATAACGGTTAAAAATAAAAGAAAAAATGCTAGAGGTATGTTTCGAACGTGTAACCTAACAAAAAAACAAGTACCACTTTTTACCACTTAGGCTACAAAGACTTTATATTTTAAATTTAATATCAAATTTGATGAACGCGGGACGTTTTAACATTAATATAAATTTAATTTTTTAACTAACTAATATATATATATATATATAATGATGTTGAGTAAATGGATACATGGGTCGGATTGTGGGTCGACCCACCCATAAACTTAAAACGATTAAAAAGAAAATTAAAAATGTTATTCATAATTTTTTTTCACAGTTTTTTATATTATTAATTGTGCAAATGCACGGGCTAAATGCTAGTATATATATAATGATGCTTAATTTTTAAAGTGTCGGATTGCTGGGTCGAGAGCTGTGGTTAATTTGGATACTTGGGTCAGATTGTGGGTTGACCCGCCTTTAAATTTAAAACGGTTAAAAATAAAATTAAAAATGCTAGAGGTATGTTTCGAAATTGCAACCTAACAAAAGAAGTACAACTCTTTAACCAAATAGGCTACAAAGACTTTATATTTTAAATTCAACACCAAATTTGATAAACGCGGGACGTTTTAATATTAATATAAGTTCAACTTTTTAACTAACTAATCTTTATATATATATATAATGATGTTTAATTTTTAAAATTTTCGGATTGTCGGGTCGAGAGCTGTGGTTAATTTGGATACTTGGGTCGGATTGTGGGTTGACCCGCCTTTAAATTTAAAACGGTTAAAAATAAAATTAAAAATGCTATAGGTATGTTTCGAACATGCAACCTAACAAAACAAGTACAACTCTTTAACCAACTAGGCTACAAAGACTTTATATTTTAAATTCAACACCAAATTTGATAAACGCGGGATGTTTTAATATTAATATAAGTTCAACTTTTTAACTAACTAATCTTTATATATATATAATGATGCTTAATTTTTAAAGTGTCCGGATTGTCGGGTCGAGAGCTATGGTTAATTTGGATACTTGGGTCGGATTGTGGGTTGACCCACATTTAAATTTAAAACGGTTAAAAATAAAATTAAAAATAATAGAGGTATGTTTCGAACTTGCAAATTAACAAAACAAGTACACTCTTTAACTAACTAGGCTACAAAAACTTTATATTTTAAATTCAACACCAAATTTTATAAACGCGGGACGTTTTAATATTAATATAATTTCAACTTTTTAACTAACTAATCTTTATATATATATAATGATGTTTAATTTTTAAAGTGTCCGGATTGCCGGGTCGAGAGCTGTGGTTAATTTGGATACTTGGGTCGGATTGTGGGTTGACCCACATTTAAATTTAAAACGGTTAAAAATAAAATTAAAAATGCTAGAGGTATGTTTCGAACTTGCAACCTAACAAAACAAGTACAACTCTTTAACCAACTAGGCTATAAAGACTTTATATATTAAATTCAACACCAAATTTGATAAACGCGGGACGTTTTAATATTAATATAAGTTCAACTTTTTAACTAACTAATCTATATATATATATAATGATGCTTAATTTTTAAAGTGTCCGGATTGCCGGGTCGAGAGTTGTGGTTAATTTGGATACTTGGGTCGGATTGTGGGTTGACCCGCCTTTAAATTTAAGAAGGTTAAAAATAAAATTAAAAATGCTAGAGTTTTGTTTCGAATTTGCAACCTAACAAAATAAGTACAACTCTTTAACCAACTAGGCTACAAAGACTTAATATTTTAAATTCAACACCAAATTTGATAAACGCGAGACGTTTTAATATTAATATAAGTTCAACTTTTTAACTAACTAATCTATATATATATATAATGATGTTTAATTTTTAAAGTGTCCGGATTGCCGGGTCGAGAGTTTTGGTTAATTTGGATACTTGTGTCGGATTGTGGGTTGACCCGCCTTAAATTTATAACGGTTAAAAATAAAATAAAAACTGCTAGAGGTATGTTTCGAATGTGCAACCTAACAAAAAACAAGTACAACTTTTTACTACATAGGCTACAAAGACTTTATATTTTAAATTTAATACCAAATTTGATGAACGCGGGACGTTTTAACATTAATATAAATTCAATTTTTTAACTAACTAATATATATATATATATATATAATGATGTTGAGTAAATGGATACTTGGGTCGGATTGTTGGTTGACCCACTCATAAACTTAAAACGATTAAAAATAAAATTAAAAATGTTATTCGTAATTTTTTTCACAGTTTTTTATATTATTAATCGTGCAAATGCACGGGCTAAATGCTAGTATATATATAATGATGCTTAATTTTTAAAGTGTCGGATTGCTGGGTCGAGAGCTGTGGTTAATTTGGATACTTGGGTCAGATTGTGGGTTGACCCGCCTTTAAATTTAAAACGGTTAAAAATAAAATTAAAAATGATAGAGGTATGTTTCGAACTTGCAACCTAACAAAAGAAGTACAACTCTTTAACCAACTAGGCTACAAAGATTTTATATTTTAAATTCAACACCAAATTTGATAAACGCGGGACGTTTTAATATTAATATAAGTTCAACTTTTTAACTAACTAATCTTTATATATATATATAATGATGCTTAATTTTTAAAATGTCCGGAATGCCGGATCGATAGCTGTGGTTAATTTGGATACTTGGGTCGGATTGTGGGTTGACCCACATTTAAATTTAAACCGGTTAAAAATAAAATAAAAAATAATAGAGGTATGTTTCGAACTTGCAACCTAACAAAACAAGTACAACTCTTTAACCAACTAGGCTACAAAGACTTTATATTTTAAGTTCAACACCAAATTTGATAAACGCGGGACGTTTTAATATTAATATAATTTTAACTTTTTAACTAACTAATCTATATATATATATAATGATGCTTAATTTTTAAATTGTCCGGATTGCTGGGTCGAGAGTTGTGGTTAATTTGGATACTTGTGTCGGATTTTGGGTTGACCCGCCTTAAATTTATAACGGTTAAAAATAAAATAAAAAATGCTAGAGGTATGTTTCGAACGTGTAACCTAACAAAAAAACAAGTACAACTTTTTACCACTTAGGCTACAAAGACTTTATATTTTAAATTTAATATCAAATTTGATGAACGCGGGACGTTTTAACATTAATATAAATTCAATTTTTTAACTAACTAATATATATATATATATATATAATGATGTTGAGTAAATGGATATATGGGTCGGATTGTGGGTTGACCCACCCATAAACTAAAAACGATTAAAAATAAAATTAAAAATGTTATTCGTAATTTTTTTTCACAGTTTTTTATATTATTAATCGTGTAAATGCACGGGCTAAATGCTAGTATATATATAATGATGCTTAATTTTTAAAGTGTCGGATTGCTGGGTCGAGAGCTGTGGTTAATTTGGATACTTGGGTCAGATTGTGGGTTGACCCGCCTTTAAATTTAAAACGGTTAAAAAATAAAATTAAAAATGCTAGAGGTATGTTTCGAAATTGCAACCTAACAAAAGAAGTACAACTCTTTACCCAACTAGGCTACAAAGACTTTATATTTTAAATTCAACACCAAATTTGATAAATGCGGAACGTTTTAATATTAATATAAGTTCAACTTTTTAACTAACTAATCTATATATATATATAATGATGCTTAATTTTTAAAGTGTCCGGATTTCCGGGTCGAGAGCTGTGGTTAATTTGGATACTTGGGTCGGATTGTGGGTTGACCCGCCTTTAAATTTAAAACGGTTAAAAATAAAATTAAAAATGCTAGAGGTATTTTCGAGGTTGCAACCTAACAAAACAAGTACAATTCTTTAACCAACTAGGCTACAAAGTCTTTATATTTTAAATTCAACACCAAATTTTATAAACGCGGGACGTTTTATTATTAATATAAGTTCAACTTTTTAACTAACTAATCTATATATATATATATATATATATATATATATATAATGATGATTAATTTTTAAAGTGTCCGGATTTCTGAGTCGAGAGCTGTGGTTAATTTGGATACTTGGGTCGGATTGTGGGTTGACCCGCCTTTAAATTTAAAATGGTTAAAAATAAAATAAAAAATGCTAGAGGTATGTTTCGAACTTGCAACCTAACAAAAAGAAGTACAACCTTTTACCAACTAAGCTACTAAAACTTTATATTTTAAATTCAACACCAAATTTGATGAACGCGAGACGTTTTAACATTAATATAAATTCAATTTTTTAACTAACTAATATATATATATATATTTATATATATAATGATGCTTAATTTTTAAAGTGTCCGGATTGTCGGGTCGAGAGCTGTGGTTAATTTGGATAATTGGGTCGGATTGTTGGTTGACCCGCCTTAAAATTTAAAACGGTTAAAAATAAAATAAAAAATGCTAGAGATATGTTTCGAACTTGCAACCTAACAAAAACAAGTACAACCTTTTACCAACTAGGCTACTAAGACTTTATATTTTAAATTCAACACCAAATGTGATGAACGCAGGACGTTTTAACATTAATATAAATTTAATTTTTTAACTAACTAATATATATATATATATATGATGTTTAATTTTAAAGTGTCTGGATTGTGGGTTGACCCGCCTTTAAATTTAAAACGGTTAAAAATTAAAATGCTAGAGGTATGTACCTCCATTGGATTTTGTAGAAAACGCGGACTGTGTTGGTCATTTTTGATTGTCTATGAAGTTGTTGTCAAGTGAAGTGAAGCACTAGCTGAGGAAAGACTAAAATCATGACCAAATTGATGGAATGAACTTTCAATCTAAGCCTTCTAAAATTTACCAAATGTGTGAATTGGAGCAGTTTGCAGGAATATCCATTGTTGATTGTGGTTCCTGCCAGCATGGCTTCACCATTGGTCCGCGTGCATCTATTTGACATCTATATATATATAATGATGCTTAATTATTTTGTTTCAGGGTGAACATCACGCGCTCACCTAAAAGAATGGGTAGAAATATAACATTTCGGACTCTAAGAGAAAGAAACGGGTAGAAATAAATATAGGATCTTGCTCCACCTTTTAACCTAGCCATTAACATATTCTCTCCGTTACTGTTTACAAAAAGAGATCAAGCAAGATCGTGGAAAACGATGGGAGGGACGATTGAAGAAGATGATTCAATTGTGTGTATAGACCAATCCTTCTTTATGAATGATGAGTACGATGATTTCTTTCTTTCTTTCCATTATTTCTTTCTATCTGCTTCGTCTTCTCCGAGTTAACAATTTTCGGGATGCAGCTATCAGCTCAAGACTTTCACTTTTGAATCTCAAATCCTTCAACTCTACTGTCTCCAGTTAGCTTCAAGTCCGTCAGTCCCTTTCTACTCTTTATTCTCGATTCTAATTTTATTCAAAATCCCATTTAATCAACTACAATTTCTGCCGTAGCTTATTTTGACTTAACAGGTCAGTTGGTTTGGCCTAGCGCGATGCTTATGGATGATTATCTCTCAAAGAATACAGAAATCCTCCGAGGATGTTCAGTTCTAGAACTAGGATCTGGTGTTGGTGAGACCCTTACAGGTGAGTTCTGCTTCTTCGTCGGTCAGTGATTTTCCTTTCGATCAGATCGATTGTTAAACGATAACCCCGAACACCGCCTGTTTTACCTGACGATTGCGACTCTTCATCATGCAATTAAGTAATCTCTGTTCTATTACAACCAGGTGAGTTCTGCTTCTTCGTCGGTCACTGTTTTTCCTTTCGATCTGATCGATTGTTAAACGATATCCCCGAACACCGCCTGTTTTACCTGACGATTGCGACTCTTCATCATCAGTCATCGATGAAAGGGAAAGGAACGTCTCTGCAATGTGGCTTCTTCGTCGGTCATCTATTTGTGTATATGAAATTTGTGTTTTTATTATTTTACCATTTTTGTTGCAGTTATACGGTCGTTGGAAGGTCCTTCTTTTCCCCAGCCTTGGTCCCCAGGGGACACTCCAAGATGGTCTAGAGTATTGGCTAGGGTTCTACCAAAGCCTTCGTCCTACTCAGATGGGGATATCGCTTAATATCGGTTTGTAGTCTATCTACATGTCTTCAATTCTTTTTACATCTATAAGCTGTGGAGCAATTCTAGGTTAATTCAACATATAATTTTGATTTTGTAGATATGTCTGCAAGAGCATTTTTTGATCCCATTCTAGTGACAAATTTTATTCAAAAAAATTTCCATATTAGAGATCTACTTAGGCCTTTATCTGACCAAGACCGCATCAAGGTAATTTACAACTTTCTTCTACATTTGATAAGAAATGTATGATTAGGTGTCAAACTGACCTGAACCGAAACTTACATTTGATGATCTAACTTGATGTTTATTTCCAGGTTAAGAAAAATAACTAATATAACTCAGCAACCCATTAACCAATTGATGTAAGCTATTTTTTCACGCTTCAAAGGATGTCCAGTATCATTTTAAGTTTGAATCTTTTTTTTCTTTTTTACTCTTCCAAATTCACGCTTCAAAGGGTGTAATTGGAAATGCATCTAGCTGTTATGATAAGACATGGTATTGAATTTGGATATTTAGTACCAAATTCATTTATAGATCTACATGAATCTGCAGATTCTTGATTTCTATATCATGGATGTGTCTTCTTCATCTGCTTCTTTTTCTTTTTTTCTTTTTTTCTCTCTGTGAAGACATTCAACATTCTTCTTCTTCTCCCCTAGAGGTTTTCCTGTTTCGTGGCATCAGCTTTCGAACAGATAATGAGCCTTTCAAGGTGTTCCTCCATCAATGAATGTAATTCCCACAATTCATATGTTAATCTGAGTTTTGGTATTTACACTGAAAATGTAATGAATGAAGGCTGCAATGGAAAATTTCACCAAGAAGATAGTGGATATGATGAAAGATGAAGAGCTCTATGAGTCACAGGGGGGCCCTATAATTCTGTCGCAGGTTCCTCCTTTGAGATAAAGATTAATTATAAATTCCTTTCAATTGGGATCTAGGCACTGTAGCTGATTTGAAAAGAGTCTAATGATAGATAGAAAATTAATACGGTCCCATGGAGTATGAAATTGGGGTGCCTCGGGTAGAATACACGAGATGGGCAGCAGAGATGGCGGTGGGGCTAGAGACTGGCGTGCCTTGGGTAATGTGCAAGCAAGATGATGCACCTGATCCTGTTGTAAGTTTCTTGTCTTAAATGCTCTTATTTTTCCTTCTAGTTGAATCTGTCTTTGTCTAATAATGTGCAGATTAACACTTGCAATGGATTTTATTGTGACTATTTCTCACCAAATAAAGCTTATAAACCCAAGATATGGACCGAAGCTTGGACTGGCTGTAATGTGCAAGCAAGATGATGCACCTGATCCTGTTGTAAGTTTCTTGTCTTAAATGCTCTTATTTTTCCTCCCTGTTGAATCTGTCTTTGTTAAATAATGTGCAGATTAACACTTGCAATGGATTTTATTGTGACTATTTCTCACCAAATAAAGTTTATAAACCCAAGATATGGACCGAAGCTTGGACTGGCTGGTAATTAATTAGGGACTTTGCAGAGTTTTTCTCTTAAGATTTTTTGGTTTTTCATTTATGATTTTTTATTAACTATTTTCATTCGCAAGTTCACCGAATTTGGAAGTGCCGTCCCATACAGACCTGCAGAAGATTTGGCATTCTCGGTGGCAAGATTTATCATTTCATTAACTATTACATGGTAATTTTTTACTAAATTACCAGAAATTGTGTTGTTGTTTCTTTAGTATAAATTCTACAAAATCCACTAATAACAACACCATATTTGTTTGGTATTCTCTCCAGGTAGTGGACAAATTCCAAATTCTTCCTGAATTTTTAAAGGTACAGTCTTTCACTATATTTTTGTTTTACTAGAACTTGAAGTGACTTATAGTCGTAATGGGTATGATATTTCAAGTAATGGGTATGATATTAGATTAAGAGATTTTCTTATTTGTGAGAAAGCAATATGTTGTCTTTGTTGGAGGTGATTACCATAGCATCATTTCTTAACATTTAGTTTACATTAGTTAATAAAACTTGATACATTTTGGATTGTGAATGCTCTTGTGACTTGATGTTACCACTATAGGGAGGACAATGACCTACATATTTTATCACCTTTTACATGCTTTTGTAATTGCCTGAAAATTGGAGAATGATTAAATGGGTTAGGATTCCTATTAATTTTCCCAATGTGAGAGAATGAGAAGAAAATAGGAAGGGTAGGGAAAGAGAATTGATACTGTACATTATTCATTGTTTAATGAAGTCTATTGTGATTGTAAAATATTTCCCATGTCCTGGATTCATATAACTACTTTGTCAAGATTACCCATGACTAAGCTTACCCATGGACTGATGAAATAAATGTGACAATGATTATGCATATGTTTGTTTGGATTTTAAGGGGAGAGGTTTGGTGAAGCAGCACTTGGATTCATATAACTACTTTGTCAAGATTGAATAAAAAAAGATCATTCGTGCAAAATGAGAAGATTGTGTCAAAAGTAGATCCTAATGTCTGTCTTAGGTAAGATTAGTATATATATTCTTATGATATGGATTTAAGTCAATTCTTCTTACTTGACCTCATGGATGAGATTTGATGCAATCTCATGGTCTCATGTTCAAGACTTGGTAAAGAAGACTATTTAAGCAAATACACACATTTGTAATTTGTTTTTAAGTGCAGATTTGTGATTCATCATAGACCTTAACAATTGAAAAGGTGTCCTTGTAATGTATCCTAACTTCTTATTGGTCCTTTCTCTGTATAGGTACAAAGATATATGGATTGGTGAACCTATTTTAAACGTCGATGGAGTGACAACTAAGCTTAGTCCACAAAATTGTCGACTTTCTGATATGACGTAAGTTTAGGGTTTTACCTGATGAAATAAATGTGACAATGATTATGCATATGTTTGTTTGGGTTTTAAGGGGAGAGGTTTGGTGAAGCAGCACTTTGATTCATATAACTACTTTGTCAAGATTGAATAGAAAAGATCATTCGTGCAAATGAGAAGATTGTGTCAAAAGTAGATCCTAATGTCTGTCTTAGGTAAGATTAGTATATATTCTTATGACATGGATTTAAGTCAATTCTTCTCACTTGGCCTCATGGTTTAGATTTGATGCAATCTCATGGTCTCATGTTCAAGACTTGGTAAAGAAAACGATTTAAACAAATACACACATTTGTAATTCGTTTTTAAGTGCAGATTTGTGATTCATCATAGACCTTAACAATTGAAAAAGTGTCCTTGTAATGTATCCTAACTTCTTATTGGTCCTTTCTCGGTCCTTTCTCTGTATAGGTACAAAGATATATGGATTGGTGAACCTATTTTAAACGTCGATAGAGTGACAACTAAGCTTAGTCCACAAAATTGTCGACTTTCTGATATGACATAAGTTTACCTTATTATTAAGTTGTGATAATTGTTCATATGTTATTCTTATTGTTACCATACTTTATAATTCAGGTTTTATAAGAATATATATATATATATTATAGGTGAATATTTATTGTACAGATTTAAGAATTTTGAACTTTATTTCATTTAAGTTCATGCATAAGAGAGAAGGATTAAGTTGTTGACCTATATGGGAATGCAATTTGTGATTTCGTAGGTTTCTTTTCATCATTCTTAAATTATGTCATGAAACCTATTTAATATAAAAATAAAAACATAATATTAATTTAATAAAAATAAAATATTATAATTTAGTAAATTACATTATAAATTATAATTACTCTTTTATCATTTAACGAAAAGTTTATAATTTTTATTTATATATAAATTTATAATTTATTATATATATATATATATATATATATATATTTATATAATAGACTTATGTCAACTTAATCACATTAAAGATTTATAACTCTCAAAAAAATAAAAATATAGTAATTTAGTAAATTATATTATAAATTATAATTACTGTTTATCATTTAATTAAAGATTTGTAACTCTCATGATTTAATTAATTAATTTATTATTCATACTATTTTATAATATTTGTCATATTTAATATATTTATATTATATTAATAATCTTTTTATTATTATTCAATCTAAATATTTTTAAAATTACTTTAGTTGAAGTTATCCAATATAATATTCATCATTCTTTTGAGTTGAGTGAAAGTAGGAGTAATGACTATATTTTATGATTTAATAAAATAAAAATAATTTTTTAGGTTAATATATTTAATTTTTTTAAATACATATAGTTTTATTAGTTGAAAAAAGATGATCTCTATTTTTTAAGTATACGATTTTTTTCTATTCCAAACAATTTCACATGATAAAGTTTAATGTATTTAATAATATTTATTTTTAATCACAAAAGAAATAAATAATTTTTTTTGAAATATTATTATAACGTTCAATTAATTATTTATTATTTCCCATTATTTTTCAATATTTATCTTTATTCTCATTTTTAATATATTCATATTATATTAATAATTTATTATTATTATTAACATATGATATATAAATATTTTTTTTATAATAAATGTGTTTGTTATGTCCATAACATCTAATTTTTAAATATTTGGTCATTTTTTCACATATACTTACGTTAATTATAACAATTCAATTATTCACTTAAATATTCTTAATGTTTTTATATAAAAAAAATGTTTTGCATAATATATTAAATTTTCATAAAAATAACTATTTTTACATAAGATGGTGAATCTATTAAAAGCTAATACATGATATTTATTTTTAATCATAAAAGAATTTTTTTTAAATATATTATATTTATTATTTTTCATTATTTTATAATATTTGTCTTCATTCTCATATTTAATATATTATATTATTTAATTTTTTATTATTATTCAATCTATATTTACATATAAATATTTTTAAAGTTTTTTATTTTAAGTTTTTTTATTTTAAGTTTTTTTTTATGTTTATATTTTATACTAATTATTATAATGTCAATTCATATCAAAATATCAGAAAATGGACACACAAGCCTCCATTGGAATTCTAGATTTGACTACGGATGGCAACTACAAACATTTAGTTGCAAGAGTTATGTACATGTGGGATACAATAAATACTAAAAAAAAATAATGAATTGATAAGTGTTGATTTCTTATTAATAGACAAGGAGGTAAGTGTGTTTAATATTTTGTTATATATTAATGTATGTTAGTGAAAACTAACATGTAATTTATAGGGTGCGGTTATTCACGTCAGCATCGATCGTCAATTTGTTTCAAGACATCGAAACTTATTAAAGGAGGGTAACATGTACATATTTCAAAAAGTTGTCAAGTCAAACGCTCAGTACAAACCAGTTCCAAACTCTTTGAAAATTTTGTTTAGCTACGGGACAACCATGAAGTCTGTTTCTGAGATTCTAAATATTCTGAGATATAAATTTAATTTTTCTGATTACAAGGAGGTAATTCTAGAAGTGATAATTGCTCACAACTAATAGGTAGTGTTTTGATTAACTATTGTCTTTCATTCAATTTTTTAACTTACATTTTCCTTTTTATGTTATAGTTATTATAGCTCGTCTTATCAGTTTGGGCTCTAAGACTTTTAGCAAAACTGGATATAACACAGTTGCAAAACGTGGTTTAAACCTTCAATTTGATAGGTTGGTCATTTATAAATCTATAAGTTAAATGAGTTCTTTTGTTTTTTTACTCTATTAAATATTTTAATTTATTAAATATTTTAATTTTTACCTTTTTTATGTGTTATTTTATAGTGGAGAAGATATTAATCTAACTTTATGGGGAAACATAGCCGAAAAATTTGAATTTGTTGAGGGATCTAACAACCAAGATTCTATCGTAATAGTTGTGACCGGCTTACTTGTTAAGTTATACCAAGGTATGAATTGTAAAAAAAATATGCTTATGTCTTAATATGTTTGTGTTAACCATTTTTATGTGCTTTCAATAGGTCATCATGTCCTTTCTTTAACAACGGCCACACATGTTTTTCAAAATCTAATGATTCCAGAGGTGGTGACTATGCGAGAAAGGTTGATATTGTCTTTCTTTAAACAATACTCTTTGTTTAAATATTTGTTGTTTTAATGACTATTATTTTTGTGTCACCTTTACTCAACTAATTGTAGATTTGTTGTCCATCCATCTCAAGTATGTTTGTTGGATGATACTATTGAAAGTTCGATGTCTTTACAAGATGAGATGATGAAAGATCGACACACACTTGAGGAATTATACAACTTATTGTCAAATGAGGAAAGCAAGGTTGGTAAAATTGGTATTTCAATATTTTATAGTTATCTTACTGGTTTATTGGTTAACAGGAATGTATACGTACCGTTGAAGCGACAATCAATAATGTATGCAACTACAATGGTTGGTTTTACTACTCTTGTGATGATTGTCGTAGAAAAGTAACGTTCGAGGGCGATGTTTTTTTTTTGCAACTCATGTGTTAAAGTTACAAAAAATCCTACTCCATGGTGTTTATTTTTGTCTCTTTGATCATTAACAAACTATATTCATATATTTAATTATATCTATTTTGTTTTTTCATTAATTATTTTGTATCCATTTTAGATATAAATTAGAGATTGAGGTTGGTGACGAGTCAGGAGCTGCACTATTTGTGCTTTTTGATAGAGTTGTAAATAAGTTAGTTAATCTAACTATTTCAGATTTGTTACAATTACATCCGAGTTGTGACAAAGATTTACCATTGCCGTTATCATCAATGTCATCGCCAAAACTTGTGTTCCAAGTTAAAATTACTGATTACAACCTCAAGAAAAAATCACACAATTTTACAATTATAAAAGTGTTTGATCCAAGTCAATCACTCATTACTCAACAGGTAAACATATTTTGGATATCTTTATGCTTAACTTTGAAACGTGTTTTATATATTAAATTAAATTTTGTTAAGGGAGGAGCATCAATTTCAGACAAAATTGTTGAAGAGGTACTTTTTCAATTTTTTTATCAAATAAATTGTTTTTTTTAATTTATTTTAATGTCTTATTTAGATATTTGAAACGTTTATAATTAAATTTTATTAGGGAGGAGCATCAATTTCAAACAAAGTTGTTAAAGAGGTACTTTTTCAATTTTTTGTGATCAAATAAACTGTTTTTTTTATTATCTATTTTAATGTCTTATTTATGTTTTTGAAATGTGTTTTATATGTTAATTAAATTTTATTAGGGAGGAGCAACAGACAAAGTTGTTGAAGAGATAGGACGAAAAAGACAAAAAATTTAGTTTTTATTTTTTATTTTACAATTTTTTAATTTCATTTTATGGAAGTTGTTTTTTTTTATTAGTATACATTATTAACTATTATTATAATATAGGATATCTTAAATTATACTAGAGTTATACATTTATTTTTTTTTTATGAATGTTTGTTTAATATTGTGTTAACTTAAATTTTTATTTTGCTTTCAACAGTTTAAATTAAATCAAGCCTTTTGGTTTGTATTGTATTATTATTATTTTCAGTTTTAATCGATCATTCTTTTTTCTCACATCATGTATATATTTCATAATTAATTTTATATAAATATATTTTTCCTTACATAATTTTTCCACAATTATTTATATATTATTTGTTTATTATTTATTTTTATACAATTTACATATATTATGAAACAATTAATAATAATTATTTTTTCTATTTTTTTTTCTCTAATTATATATATATATATTATATATTTTCTCTTCATATAAATATATTTTCTTTTATTAAATTAAATATTTTATAAAAATTTCGTTTATATTTTTCCCGTACAATGTAGGGTTTTGATACTAGTTTATTTAAGACTAGTTAAATAATAATTTCTTTTATTTAAATGATTGTCAATCTCAAGAAAAAATAACTCCAAAATAAACACACAAGTTGTCAAGGTTGGGATTCAGACTCACGACCTTTGAGTTCACTAACCAAGCCTAGGTCAACCAGGTCAAATCGCCACTTATGTGAATGAAGAATAACATGCGTTGTTGATTGTTCAAACACGCGCCCAAAGCTAGAAGGAAGCCCATGCGTGCCCCCTGAATATTTACTCATGTTCAAATTGATCTCGAATTATTTCTTAGTTCAATTTTGACCTCAAACTCTCAAGTCTCAATTTTCTTCTTCCAAACCACTTTTCTAATTAATTTATAACCTTAAATTACATCAAAAAAATCCCAAAAAATATAAATAATCAAGAATATTTTTCTTGACAAAACAATTCATAATTTGTTGGACACGTTTGGAAAAATCCCAACTTGGCGGTTCAATAACTTGAGTTCTATCACTAAAAACATCACAAGAAAAATTTATACATGTTTCTAAAATTAAGTCTCACATTTTAATGCAAGAAAACTCTTCATCAAGCACTTGAATTATAAGATATCGATTGTGTATTCTCTTTATATCAAATATATCTATTACTTTCGATTTTCAATCTTGTTTATTACTATAAATCTCGTAGACATTTTTTAGAATAAGAACTAAGCTTAGTCCCTTGATAGATGTAATCTCAAGAAAAAATAACTCCAAAATAAACACACAAGTTGTCAAGGTTGGGATTCAGACTCACGACCTTTGAGTTCACAAACCAAGCCTAGGTCAACCAGGTCAAATCGCCACTTATGTGAATGAAGAATAACATGCGTTGTTGATTGTTCAAACACGCGCCCAAAGCTAGAAGGAAGCCCATGCGTGCCCCCTGAATATTTACTCATGTTCAAATTGATCTCGAATTATTTCTTAGTTCAATTTTGACCTCAAACTCTCAAGTCTCAATTTTCTTCTTCCAAACCACTTTTCTAATTAATTTATAACCTTAAATTACATCAAAAAAATCCCAAAAATATAAATAATCAAGAATATTTTTCTTGACAAAACAATTCATAATTTGTTGGACACGTTTGGAAAAATCCCAACTTGGCGGTTCAATAACTTGAGTTCTATCACTAAAAACATCACAAGAAAAATTTATACATGTTTCTAAAATTAAGTCTCACATTTTAATGCAAGAAAACTCTTCATCAAGCACTTGAATTATAAGATATCGATTGTGTGTTCTCTTTATATCAAATATATCTATTACTTTCGATTTTCAATCTTGTTTATTACTATAAATCTCGTAGACATTTTTTAGAATAAGAACTAAGCTTAGTCCCTTGATAGATGTAGGTTTGAAATTTTAGATGAAAAAAAAAGTCTTTTATCAAACATAGTGTAATAATTTCTAAACATTCAAATGGCCAACTATTCCTGAATAGAAACCATTCATTTTGGACTACTGTGTGGGTCGTAGTATCGAGGCACTTTTACATGCGTAACCAAGCCAAGCACTGAATCCTTAAAATTAATTCATTAATTTTATTTCTTTAGTTTCTTTGATAAATAAATTATGGTGAAACTCCAAAGTTAATTAAATTAATCTACTTAAATACATGATCAATTTTAAACCTATACGGGCCAATTTAAAAGGTTTATGCTAGAAAACTCTATATTTTGATTATTTATCTAATTTTTACGAGATTCGAGAGAAAGATGTTAATGGGTTCTCTAAAAAATTCAAACAATTGCTAGACGTTTTTTTCTTTTAAACCAGCATTCGGGTTAGACCTTCCATCCAAATCCCCTCATCACATCCCCTCTGAGGTGGGATTAGAGCGGATATGTAAGGAATAGGGTTTCCAATAACTAACATGGTGCGATCCTACCTTAAAGACGGGGCCTTCTAACACTAAAAAAGTTTGATCCAAATAAAGATTTGTTTTTCTAAAATGGAAGAAAGAATGAACGGAAAAGAATTGAACTGAATTAATCACGTACACACATCTTTTGTTGTTTCCTTTTATTTAAAAATGATTTTAAAAAGTGTTTATAACTTGTCTTTGAATATATTTTTACTTTACTTTGGGTATATTTGATAGAATCAGTACATTTATGCTCTTTTACATGGCAATTGAGACTAGTGTCTAAGTAGGTAATAAATGGTGATTTCAATATCTAAACCATTGTGTGTAATTTTGACTATCGGGATATATCTCATAGAATCAGTACATTTATGTTTTACACTTGGCAATAAAGATTATAGTTTAAGTGAGTAACAAATGGTGATTTCAATATCTCAACCAACATGGAAACATTTTTTTTATCTATTTCTTCTTGTTTTGTTTTCTTGTTGTTTGTGGTTTTTTTTAAAGACTTTACTTTTGTACTCCATCCAATTTGTGGTTCTTAGCTTTTTTTGGGGTTTATTCCGTTTATTTTTCTATATTTTCTTCGAGAGTCACTCTCTTTATAATTAAAGTCATTCGATAAAGAATTTGTAATTGATAACTCTTACTTGTTTTCAAAAATATTCAATTTCAGTTTAGAAGAAGGATTAAGGTTTTATTCATTTTACTAAAATAGAGAGATTGGCCAAATAAGTTATTGTTTCTTATGTGTAATACTAAAGTTTACATTGAGAAATGTTAGTTTGGGGTTTTTGTTCTTTTTGAGAAGATTATGATGGGACCTACAAAAAAAGGTTTTTCTTGAAATTTTGTTTGTATTTTAGAATAGACCTAATGTCCAAACCTAGAGTGTATAACAAAGA
Organism: Impatiens glandulifera; assembly: GCF_907164915.1. Lineage (NCBI taxonomy): Eukaryota > Viridiplantae > Streptophyta > Magnoliopsida > Ericales > Balsaminaceae > Impatiens > Impatiens glandulifera. The sequence goes on from NW_025918804.1 coordinate 19,695, forward strand.
TTTACCTAGCATTCATGAGTTAGGGTTTACATAAATAGTGACCTAGCATTCATGAGTTAGGGTTTATACGAACATTGACCTAACATTCATGGTCTAGGGTTTATATGAAGAGTGATCTAGTGTCCTTAAGCTAGTTATTAAGGGATTAGATTTTGAAAAGTACCTAGTGTTCAGAAACTAAGGTTTAATCGGAGCTTGAGAAAGATCACCTAATTTTCAAAAACTAGGGTTGATATTGGATCTTGATAAAGATCACACAGGTTTTGAGAATTATAGTTTAAACGCGAGCTTAACAAATATCGCATAGTTTTCGAGAACTAGAGTTTACATCAGAATGAAGAAAGATCACCTAGTTTTTTAGAACAAGGTTTTACATCATAGTTTGAGAAAGAACATCGAGTTTTCAAGAACTAGGGTTGACATTAGAATGACCAAGCATTCATGAACTAGGGTTTAACATAGTAATTAAGAAGAAACACCTATCATTCAGAAACTATGATTTAATTAATGAGGTTTTGAAAATGTCCCCATATCGCTAGTTTGGAGTAGAGTAATTTAATGCATAACTCGATAAATTCTCCTAGTGTAGATTACGGTATTTGAGTGCATGACTCGAAAAATGCCCCTATTGTAGACTAGGATGAATGAGTACATGATGCCCCTATTGTAGACTAGGATGAATGAGTACATGATTTCGAAAATATCCCTAGTTTTGACTATGGTAATTAAGTGCATGACTTAAAAATGCCAAGAGTTGATTGAGTGCATTACTTTGAGAATGTCCATAGTTTAAACTAAGGTGATTGAATGCATGACTTGAAAATACCCACAAGTATAGACTAGGGTGTTTGAGTGCATGTCTCGATATATTTACCTAGTATATACTAAGGAAATTAATGCACGAGTCGAAATATGCCCCTAGTATAGACTAGGGTACTTGATGCATGACTCAAAAAATGTCTTTAGTAAGGACTATGGCTTTAGTTTGGAAAGAAGTTTGGAGGTTACTCTCAATATGTGTTATAGAAAAATCATGAGATATTATAATGACTTCTAGCATGAGTTAGAGTAATTGATGCATAGCTTTAGAAGTACCTTTAGTCTAAACTAGAGAGATTGAACTCATGGCTTAAAAAATGCCCTTAATATAGACTAGAAAAATTGAATACATGATTCGAAAACTTCTCTTAGTATATACTAGGGTGTTTGAGTGCGTGATACGAAAAATTCCCTTAGTATAGACTAGGGTGATTGAGTGCATGACTTAATTAAAATAGAAAGACTTTGATCCTTTTGTTTACGTGATTAGCTTTGGATCAAAATATTTTTAGCGTATTAAGACTCATGAAAAGTTTTTGACTATTGTAGAGAAGATTGGTTTACTCGTCTTTCTTTTTCCTCAACACAAAAGGTATTGAGAGTAAATTATCAATCGTATGCAAGTGATCACTTAGAATTGGTCATTTTGGAACCGAATTATCAAGTATCAAATTAAATTTTGACTTTTGAATCAATTAGTTGTCGTTGATTGAGTTTTTTGGAATTTCATTTGCTTCCACATTTTCATTTTTTAGAGACCAATCATCAAAATTCTCGGCTTGAGTGAGCCTATACTTAGGGTGTATCTAATATAATTGATACATTTGTGCTCGAGACAAGATTTGTAGAAGGCACACATGATGATTTCAATATCTCAACCACATAGAGTATTTTGGTAACCGTGGTGTATCTAGTACAATCGGTACACCTATTGAATGTCTAGTAGTGATTTCAATACCTCTACATTCACAGAAGTATCTTTAGTTTTTCTTTTAGTATAAGAGAAATTATATATGAAGCGCCCTTTAGAAAACGCCTGAGTTAGAATGTCCACGTAAATAAATAAAAATGAAATAATAATATATTTTTTTATTTACTTATCTCTTTCTACTAAATCGTCCTCTATATAACTTATTTTCTCTCTCTTTAAATAAATAATATTAGAAAGTATTAAAAACATTTTAAAATCTGATTATAGTAGTCATTCAACTGAGAATTTTATTCTAGTAGTATTCTTGTTTTTTATAATCTAATATTTGAACTTTTATTTTGTGTGTTCAAAATTTTTTAATTTCATTACATTATTCAGTCCATAAGGATGCAATATTATTTCTCATCTAATGTAGATGAGATTAGGAGAAAGATAATAGATCAAAATCTGTTGTTTCAGATTTTGTGTTCTATTATGTACCCTTCACAAAAATAATTTGACAATTTATTATTTCTCTTTATTACTTTTGACTCATTCTATAAAATGACCAATTTTTACTAATTTTTATAAAGGTGATAAGTGCAACACAAAATTTGGAAAGAAAATAGGAGAAAGAGAGAAGGTAAAGAAAGTTAATAGATTTTACTTGATATATTTTTTTCGTTTTTTTATTTATTAAAATTAATTTAATATTTTTGTCATTACATTTTGTATTGTAATTTTTTAAATTGAAGTGTGGAAGTTATGAAAATAATTCAATACAAAACAAGCTATTAATTAAGGTTTTATAAGAAACTCTATATAGGATGGAAAAAAACCTATATTTGCTGTTAGGTTTTAAAAGGAAAGAATATTTTAGACTTTTTTGGTTTGGTTTGTTTTTTTTTCTTTTGTTTAATGACTTAAAATAAAAACTTAGGGAGAGATAATTAAGGTAGAGAGATAAATTTAAAAAATAATTAAAGTAGAGAGAATACTTTGTCTTGATATTATTTTTAATATTTTTTTTACCTGGACTACCACTCTATATCATGTCGTTCTGCAAATAGCACTTTGTCTATCAATGCTCTTGGTATAATTGTTAACACACCTAGTCATTTCTCTAATGGTGATTTTAAATACTTTGTCTCATTAATTTTTTTCTCATTTTCTTAGAGTTTTGAATCAATCTCTCTTTAAAATGTATTTTAAAAAACAAGATAATTTTCTTAATCAATACCGTTTTGGCTAGATTTTAATCTTTGTGAGCTTCTTTTAATCTAAATAGATTTTAGTGATCACAAGATACGAGAGGGAATTTAAGTAGATAGCCCTCTATGTGAATTTTTGGAGGTTTCAAACTCCATTTTATAACAGCCATTCGTTTAAGAGTCAAGTCGTAAAGTTTGTTAGAAATCTTGTTTTGAAAAATAACAGAAAAATATATATACATACGATGTTACAAATAAATAAAAATAAAATAAGATATACGAAGAACAATATCACCGTATTTGATGGTTGATTCGAGGCATGTGTTAAACACATTTCCCTTAAAACAGTTCCACCGTCTCCCCATGTGCTAGAGCTTGTCACAGATGGCTGTCTCCCAGGGTACAACGAATCTAGTAGTGATTCAGCACCGGAATCACTACACAACGAGCTTGATAAAGTACCTGAACTATCACCGAGTTTCAACGGAAAATATCGAACGAAGAACTCGAAGAACACTCACAAAACAAGAAGAAGGCTTTTGGAATTCTAGAGTGAGAAAGATGAAGGATGAAGTATGTGTAAAATGAATAATGAATGGGTATATATTGCTGAGAATTAAACCTGTAAATAAAACCATCCAAACGTTTATTAGCAATAAATATTGCTCATTCATTTGTTAATTAATCCATAACTAATCAACATTAGCCTATACGTTGATTTGCAGAAATGCAATGTTAGACATTCAATGATAATGCTAGCTAATTGAAGAGTCCATACGTTAGCCAATAGGCCAATTAAAACTAAATGTTTATCCTAACATTATGCTTTAATTTTCTAATTAGGCATTAAATATTAATTAAACAATTAATATTTAATTATAATTTGGATTAAATTCACCGTTAATTCACGTTTGAATTTGTGTGAATTTTATTTGATTTTATTTATTTACAATCTTATTTTCATTCATTAACGGAATTAGCTTAATTCCAACAATCCCCCACATTAATGGAAAT
>NW_025918805.1:0-100548 GCF_907164915.1 Impatiens glandulifera
CATCTCAAATGTTTTTATTTCCAATATGATATAGTTTTACAAATACTACAAATATAAGTGCATGACATAACAAACATTTCACTATTGATTTTTTTTTTCCGAGAAAAGACATTTGAAGAAAGACTTGATTATTGCATTAAACAAACTATTATTAGACATTCAGATGACTTTCAAACATATAAATTGCAATTAGCAATCTTTCACAAAGTGACTTTTGCACTTATTAAAAAAAATATAAATTGATTAAATTTTTATAATTTCAAAAGAAAATATGTAATCACATGAAAATTAAATAGGTAAAATGAGAACTATTTAGATTAAAAAAATAATGAGCACTTTCAAGCAATTAAAAAAAATTATATAATATAAAGTTTGAAAAAATATTGGATTAACCCAAATCCTTTCTAATCAAATAATCAATACAAAACTTATACACAATCTTATATAAAAAATGACAAAAATTCAAATAAATAATTTACTTAACAAAGTGTTAACCCACACAATCATCTCGTAATGAGTATATTCTTTTTAAAAGTTATTGAATTCATACACATAGTAACTGCATAGTCACCACTCACATAAGCCACCTAGACTATTTAATAGTAATATTACTTTTGAATTATAATTTTTTTTTTAAATTAAAAAATGTAAGACGGTTCTGAGAATTTGAGACCATGTACAAATTTAAATTTTGGAATTCTTAAATAAAAAAAAAGATAAATAAATTTTAATAATATAAACGGAAATATAAATATTTAATATATTATAATACTAAAATAAAAGACAAAAAAAAAAAGTTATATATATAATATATATTTAATATTAAAAAATTAAAATAAAATAAAAATATAATATTATTAAATATTAAAAAATACAGACATTTTGTATAGGTGAACCTATCTGGGCCGCCCTAATAAAGCCCACCAAATTCTTCCAACTACAAACTAAAGAAAAACTAAAAACACAATTCAAATGAAGAAAAACGAAAAACAAAATCTCTTAGGGTGTGTTTGATAACCCTGGAATTGACATTGGAATTGGAATTGGAGGGTCCAATTCTAATTCTTATGTTTATTAGACACTTTAATATTAAGAATTGGAATTGGAATTAGAATTCCAATGGAATTCAATATAGTGTAATTTGATAGTTCTCAATTCCTATCTTTTTAGGTCGGAATTGTAATTCCAAATTAACACGTTTTTTTATGTTTTTGACATTTTAACACGTTTTTCACACATTAAACACGTTTTACACGTTTTTCACACGTTTTTTACACGTTTAACATAATTTAATATTTTGGCACGTTTAACACGTTTTTGGCACGTTTAACACGTTTAACACGTTTTTGACACATTTAACACGTTTTTCACGTCCTAGACACGTCTAACACGTTTTTGACACGTTTAACATGATTTTCACGTTTTTAACATGTTTAACACGTTTTTGGCACGTTTAACACGTTTTTGTCACGTTTAACACGTTTTGACATATTTAGCACGTTTTTCACGTCCTTGACATTTTAACACGTTTTTGACACATTTAACACGTTTTTCACGTCTTTGACACGTTTAACACGTTTTTGACACGTTTAACATGATTTTTTCACGTTTTTAACACGTTTAACACGTTTTTGACACGTTTAACATGATTTTCACGTTTTAACACGTTTTTGTCACGTTTAACACGTTTTGACACATTTAACACGTTTTTCACGTCCTTGACATGTTTAACACATTTTTGACACATTTAACACGTTTTTCACGTCTTTGACACGTTTAACACGTTTAACATGATTTCCACGTTTTTGACACGTTTAACAAATTTTTTATATTTTGGCACATTTTGGCACGTTTAACAAGTTTTTCACATATTTAACACGTTTTTGACGCGTTTAACACATTGTCACGTTTTTGACACATTTAACACGTTTTTTTACGTTTTTGACATGTGTAACGCGTTTTCACGTTTTTGACACATTTAACACGTTTTTTTTACGTTTTTGACACGTTTACCACATTTTGACACGTTTTACACATTTTCACGTTTTGGCACGTTTAACAAGTTTTTCACATATTTAACACGTTTAACACATTTTCACGTTTTTGACACATTTAACACATTTTTTTACGTTTTTGACACGTTTACTAATTTTTGACACGTTTTGGCACGTTTAACAAGTTTTTCACATTTTAACACGTTTTTGACACGTTTAAAACGTTTTCACGTTTTTGACACATTTAACACATTTTTTTACGTTTTTGACACGTTTAACATGTTTTCACGTTTTTAACACATTTAACATTTTTTTACGTTTTTGACACGTTTACCACATTTTTGACACGTTTAACACGTTTTTCACATTTTGGCATGTTTAACAAGTTTTCACATGTTTGGAACGTGAAAAACGTGTTAAAACGTGTGAAAAACGTGAAAACATGAAAAACGTGTGAAAAACGTGAAAAAAAGGTGAAAACGTGAAAAACGTTTGAAAAACGTGAAAAACGTGTGAAAAACGTGTGAAAATGTGAAAAACGTGTTAAAACGTGTGAAAACGTGAAAAATGTGTGAAAATATGAAAAAATGTCAAAAACGTATTAAATGTGCCAAAACGTGAAAATATATTTTAAAAGATAATATTTTGAACCGATATTTTATTTTACAAATATTGGAATTAGAATTGTAATTAGAATTGAATTACAATTCTATCATTTTCCCAAACATAGGAATTGGAATTGAATTACAATTCTATCATTTTTCTAAACATAGGAATTGAATTGTAATTCAATGTCAATTCTCATGGAATTGGAATTAGAATTCCAATGCCAATTCCAATTCCAATTCCCCCTCATCAAAGACACCCTTATAGAATTTTGTGATAACAAGACTAATTAAAAAAACAAACGTTCTTAGAGAAAAATATGGCAAAATATTGTAAATCTTGTTTTTGCTAGAAATTTGTGAAGTTAGGATTTAGAGTTAGTCTAATTTTTCTTTAAAGTTTAACAAAATACCAAGGTAATAATATGTGTAGAACTAAAACACATGAATATTTAAAAGAAAAGTTCCACTTAGATTGATTCCAATGGAATGAGAGACAAATTTTAATATTTAAATACTTGAGTTATTTGAATATCTTTATTATCTAATTTTAACATTTAAATACTTGAGTTATTTGAGTATTTTTATGGTCATATAACTAGAGTTGAACTTTATTATTTCATCGACCTATTTTTAAGTTAACTACCTACTTTTAAGTTAACTAGCATAAATCTTGTACATTTGTACGGATAAGAATATATATAATCAGGGGCGGAGCCATGCATGGGCTAGGGTGGACTCCAGCCCCACCTAAATTAAAATCTTAAAATAAAACATTTTATATTTATATTTGACATGGCTATGTAACTAAACTGTTATCAAACCCGGCCTCACCTATAATTTATTATATTTTAAAATATAATTTATCTATAAATTAATTCATAATTATATTATTTTAAATATAATTATTATTAATATATTATTTTATACTAATAATATTTATAATAATACATCAATTTTAATTAATATATAAATAAGATTTATTTATATAAAAATTATATATAAAATAATGTAAATCATATAATAATATTATTTATTTTAAAATTATATTTATATAATAATTATATATTATTTTTTATTTATTTCAATATAATTAATAATACAAATTATTTATAAGGGTAAAATATAAAAAATAAAATAATAATAGTGTTTTATATTTCTTAATTTTAAACTATTTCAAAAATTTATAAGAAAATATAAATTAATATTAATAAACAAGTTAAAATAGTTACATTGGTTTGATTCGGTATTTAAATAAAGAATTTGATATCCCTGTTCAAGAACCTAACAAATCTCCTAGAATTGATGTTGATGTAAGTTCTCTTAAGCTTTATCCATCATTACGTATTCCGATATGGAAATATCCTTTTAATTAAAGGGATGAAATTAGAGGAGTTTATATCAAGATGAGGTCATATCAACCTATTAAGGATGAGTACCCGTCAACCAAATTTGAAAAATCAAAATCGACGATTCCAAAATCATTGGTTTAAGAAATTTACTTAGTTAGAATACTCTTCTTTGAAAGATGCTGTTTTTTGTTTCCTATGTTTCTTGTTTGAACATCAGCAACCCCAAAAACCTACATTTACAATAGATGGATTCAAATATTGAAAGCGAGTTAATGATGAGGATAGATGCTCTTTTGTTATGCATATAGAATGTAATATTTCACCACATAATAAGGCAGTTGAATATCTTGATAATCTAATGAATATCCTTGTCATATTGACAAAATACTGAATGCATAGTCTTTAGATGAAAAATAAAATAACAGATTACGGCTTACAAAAACTATTGAAAGCACTCGGTGGCTCACTTTGCAAGCGTGTGCATTGAGAGGGCATGCCGAGTCTCCATCTTCTAATAATCGTGGAAATTTTATTGAAAAAAAACGGAGCATAAAAAGTTACATCTGAGACGCAAGTTGGAGTCAGCCCTAGGTAATTTTTCATCCTAGCTCTACACCTGTATATAATATCTCTCGTCAAACTCAACCACTAATCTCCTAATACTTTTTCATATGCATCTTTATCCCTCGATAAACCAACCTTTTATATGTATCTTTATCCCTTGACAAATCACCCACCAATCTTAGTCGACCTCTCTTTTACTCCCACTTCAACAAATCAACAACCAATCTCAATTGTTGACGGCTTTCTTATCCAATGTCAAACCAAACACTAACCACCACTCGACCTCCATCTTGTGACCTTACACTATCAATGCTCGCCAAATCAACCACTAATTTCGACCTCACATTCGTCAAACCAACCAACATCAAACCTCCATCTCGTGACCTTACACTTCAAGAATGTATTCTTGAAAATATAAATTTATATGTTTAAGGATTCGAACTCTGGTCTTAAGCATTAAATGTGAACACTTTAACATCTAGATCACTTGAGATTGTTGAAATAATTTTATTATTTTGTGTATGTATATATATATTTTTTATTTAATATTTTTTACCAATTAATTAATTTTTATATTAACCAAAAAATTATTTATACTCATAAAGAAAATATTATATATATATATATATATATATATGTGATAAGAGAAAAAATGTATTATAAAAAATAAAATGTATTTATATAAAATTAATGATGAAAAATTCAACGTCAAACAAACCACTAACCACCACCCGACCTTCATCTTGTGACTTCACACTGTCAAATGTTCATCAAACCAACCACTAATACCGACCTCACACTCGACAAACCATCCACCACCCGACCTCTCATCTCGTGACCTCACACTTTCAAATGCTCATCAAACCAACCATTAATTCCGACCTCACACTCGACAAACCACCCATCACCCGACCTCCATCTCGTGACTTCACACTTTCAAATGTTCGTTAAACCAACCACTAATTCCGACATCAAACTCGACAAACGACCCATCACCGACCTCCATCTCGTGACCTTACAATTTCAAAAATGCATTCTTAGAAATCTAAATTTGCATGTTTTGGAATTTGAACCATAATCTTAAGCAAGAAATGTGAACACTTTAATTGCTAAACCATTTTAAAATTTAAAATTTTTTTATTATTTTGTGTATTTATATATATTTTGTATTTAATATGTATTATCAATTAGTTAATTTTATATTAATCAAAAAAATATTTATACTCATAAAGAAAATATTATATATATATATATATATATGATTATTGAAAAAATGTATGATAAAAGATAAAGCGTATTTATTTAAAATTAATGATGAAAAATCCAATGTCAAACCAACCACTAACAACTACCCGACCTCCATCTCGTGACCTCCAACCACTAACAACCACCTGACCCCCGTATCGTGACCTCACACTTTCAAATGCTAATCAAAACAACCATTAATTTCGACCTCACACTCGACAAATCACCTACCACCCGACCTCCATATCGTGACCTCACACTTTCAAATGCTCGTCAAAACAACCATTAATTCCGCACTCACACTCGACAAATCCACCACCCGACCTTAATCTCGCGACCTTACACTTTTAAAATGCATTCTTGAAAATTTAAATTTGCATATTTTAGGATTCGAACATTGATCTTAAACATGAAATGTGAACACTTCAACCTTTGAGATTGTTGAAATAATTTTATTATTTTGTGTATGTATATATATTTTGTAATTAATGTTATGAAGGTAAGTGTATTTATAACAAAAAAAAATTATTTATATATATGTATAAATAAAATAAATATGTAATATTATATATAAATATAAAAATTATAAAAGTAGGTGCATTTATAAAAAAAAAAGAGTATATATATATATATATATATATATATATATATATATATATATATATATATATATATATATATATATATATATATATGATAAATGTAAGTTCATTTATAAAAAAACATGATTGAGGTAGGTTCATTTATAACAAAATATTTATATTTATATATATATATATATATATATATATATATATATATATATATATATATATATATATATATATATATATATATATATATATAAAATAAATATAAAATTATAAAAATTAGGTGCATTCATAAAAAAAATTATATATATTTATAAATAAAATAAATAAATATATAATGTTATATATATATATATAAATGATAAATGTAAGTTCATTTATAAAATAAATGATTGAGGTAGGTTCATTTATAACAAAATATTTATATATATATATATATATATATATAATAAATATAAATATAAATATAGGTGTATTTAGATCATCGAAAAATCTATTTTAAACTAATTTTGGTGTAAATGTCAAATCAAACATTAATTCTTCTCCAACAAAAAAAACTCATTCTCAAACCCAAAAAATATTCTTATAATATTCTTTTTTTATATCAACTCTTATAACTTTTTAATATTAACCTATATATTTTACAAACTTATAAATTACACCACAATATTATAATATCATTCAATTATTTTAAAACTATATTTTAAAATTACACCATATTTGATAATTTTTATAATTATATTTATTATAATATATATATATTAAATTATTTTTAATATTATTATAATTTTTTTTGAACATTATTATAAAAATATTATATAAATGAATTAAATTATATAAATAAATTAAATTAATAATTATATAAATATGCTCAATGTAAAATATAGAACAAAAATAAAAATATAAACATATAAATAAATAAAACATATAAACAAATTAAAATATAAATAAATTAAAATATAAATAACTTATATTAATTATATAAATTAATTATATATGTAAGTTTAATATATAAAATTAATTAAGTAAAAGTTAAAGGGCTAAAATGTAAAAAAAATAATATGCGATTGATTGTGTACAGTAACAACGCATATTTGCATTTTTTTAAAGGGAAAATAAGAAATCTCATTTGGTTTTGGTTTGCAGTACGATTGGAGGAAAAAAACTCATTTTATGTATAAGTTTGCAGTACCATTAAAAATGTTTATATATATATATATATATATATATATATATATATATATATATATTAATAAAGTAAGTATAAAATTCTGAAGGTAAATGCATTTATAAAAAAAAAAAATTATTTATATATGTAAATAAAATAAATATAAAAATTACGAAGATAGTTACATTTATAAACAAAAAAATTGTTTATATCTTAATTTAATTTAGTATTAATATAGATAAATTTTTTTTAATGATATAGATTAAATATATATATATATAAATATATATATATATATATATAACCCATTTTATAATATTAATAAATATTTATACATACCAAGACATAATAAATGAGAGTTAAATGATAAGTTATAAATTTATAAACTTATAAAATTTAGAATTTAGAATTTACTTGAAAGGGTAAAAGTTTAAATTAAAAAGATATTAGTTATATATTATTATTATTTATATATATAATTAAATATTTTATACTAGTAAATATTAAAAATTTATATATTTAAATATAAAATTAATTATATTAATCAATTTATATGAATAAATAATAATTTTATTTTATAATTTTTAAATATAAATTTGTTTTTTTTAATGTAAAATCGTAAAATCAAAATTGTTTATAAACTTGTAAAATTGTTATATCGTAAATTTAAAATTGTAAAAATTTATTTATTTAAAGGTCAATTAAAATAAAATAAAATGGTAAGATTTTAAGGATCAAACCCCAAATTTAAACATATAACTGATTAATATTTTGTTTCCAATTCATTTAATCTGGTCAATTTATTTATTGGTTATAGACTTCCAAAAATAACCTTTACTAGTACACACTATAAATTATAATTACATGATTTTCAGTTTAAGACATTCTATGTTGAATTGAAACCCGAATAATTCGCTAATTCATCAAAAACATCTTCAATCACCCCATCTTCAAAATCAGGTACCTCCAAGACTGTGTCACCACTAGTTTCATCACATCCAGGCATCTATCAAGAAATAATCCCAAAAAGAAAAGAAAAATGGTCAAAGCTTTCACAACAAATAAAATCATGATTATATCATAAATTGATATGTGAATCAAAACTATATATTTTATTTTACCTCAACAGTAAAATTTCTCAGCATTACATTAAGACTGTGTCATCTTCAATATATGTAGGTTTAGGTAAAGGAATCTTAGTTGTAGGAAGTCATTTTTCCGAGGTTTGGAGCTTGGGGATGTTGATAGAATGTTACATGGTGAAGAACGAGTTGTTCCTGTCGATGACTGGAAGAAACATACTGGTTATAAGAAGAAAACTGATCCTCAGATAACTTGGTTTTGGAAGGTACTGTATCTCTCTATATACAGATTTTGTTTGTGTTTTGGAAGGGGGGAGAATAATAATTATTTGGGGTTGTTTAGTTCAGAAAATGGAATGAACCTCCTATTCTTCTGGACATCAGTGAAATAGTGGTTTGGGATCAAGGCTGTTAATATGCATATCAGCATCAACGGATGAGAATCATCTTCCATCTTCGCATACATGCATTCCTGGCCTAAAATTAAAGAAAGAAAATTTTGTTTGAAAAGACATTCACAATTTGAATATGAATGATAAGACAATATATGTCAAACATTACCTGGATAAACCAAGACAGTTGTAGCACCAAAACAATATATAGACCATCATAAACATTAACTTCTTTAACCGCTACTCTTATATGGTATTGAATCGTGGCCTGAGAAAATGAAGACGAACAAGAGATTGAAACGACCATATCGAAAAAGACGGCAGCAGAGAGACAGAGAGAAAAAATGATAATTAGGGTAAAATAATGTGCAGCTTATCTTTGGGCCAATGTCATTTTTATAGATAAACTAGTACAGAGGCCCGACTTTGTTATACTTATCTAAAACTATTAAATTATACTAAATATTTTATTTTTTAAATTAAAAAACAATTTAAATAAATAAAAATGTAAAAATTCAAATTTTATAATTATGTGCATCAATTATTAATCAACTTTTAATGTGTTTTTAAATTAAAAATATAATTCTTATTATTTATTTATTTTTGTGTTAATAAAAATAAAATTTATTATACTTTGTAATAAAAATATTTATCGTTAAATAAATAATTTTACATTAATTTATAATTTATCATTTTCATATATATATATATATATATATATATATATATAATAACTTTACATTCTCTTTATTATTTATTCTCAATCCTTTTATTTTTATCAAAAGAGTATATAAATTTAATTCTTACTTATTTTTAAGTTTCATATAAATAAATTATATTATATTATAAGTTTATATTTACAAATAGATTAAGAGTACTGCCAATAAAATTATAAAATATAAAATATTTTACAAATAGCTAAACTAATTAAATATTATCCAATTAACAAAAAGATAAATTTTAAAAAATTAATCTAACAAAATATTTTATTGACATATTTCATTATATTATAAAATAAAATAATTAATTTTGGTCATATTATATTTTATGAATATCTATTTCAAATTAATAAAAACATATTACAAATTTTTAATTTTAATAATAAATTGATCTATAAAATATATACTTATATTTTATAACTTTAATAAAACCATATCTGTTATAAATATTTATATTAAGAAATATAATTTTAATAAATAACTTATTAGAATATATATAAGTTTATAAATAAGAGTATGAAAAAATATGTAAAATGTAATATATATATATATATATATATATATATATATATATATATATATATATATATATATATATATATATATATATATATATATATATATATATATATATATATATATATATATAAAAGTAAATAATATATATAAAAGAGATTTAATAATTATAAAAATATAAAATTAATAATAAAAGATATATATATATATAATATTATATATAAGAGATTTAATAATTATATATATATATATATATATATATATAAAGATAAGATTAAAGATAATATAAAAAAGATATTTTAAGCCGTTATGTCTAACCAAAAATTTGACGGAAGTGACGAGCTTTCTAAAAGTTAGAGGGCGATTTGTTTTAAAAATTAATATATATATATAAAGTTTAAAAATAAATTAATATATATTATTTTTAATCATTAATTATATATATATATATATATATATAAATTTATATAATTTACCGAATATATATTTTCAATAATAATTTGAAGGTTAAAAGTAATAGAATCACGATCAGCACGGTTGACACATCACAATCGACGGCACGATCAGCACGGTTGACACAACACAATCGACGACACGATTGACACGAACGACACGATTCGCAAAAACGTCACGATCGACATAGCCACGGAATCCCCTATTTCGCGAGCACTATTAGGGTTTCAATTGTACGGATCGCGCTTCGTTGTATTCGTCGCGGCACAAGCGACACAGTCAATATTGCACAATCAAAGTCAAGATCGACACAAACGGACGACACGATCGGTAGTGTCGCGGAAACCCCAGTTGAATCATTCACAAGCGCCGCTAGAATTTCAACTGTTCTAATCGCGCATCGCGATAAACGTCGTTGTTTGAATCCGTCTGCTTTTACCATTTCGAATTAGGAAACATGAAAGTTTCTGCAATATGGAATCTTTCTTCTTTGTCAACCTTGGCTCAAGTCTGGCCAATTCTCTTTAACAGGCACCCGAGGTATCAAATTCCTGCTCCACTCACCCAAAGAAAGTCCAGGATGCAGATAACCAACATGAAGGAAATAGGGACACATACCCTATTACGTCTCATAAAAACAAAGACACTCTAGCTAAAGAAATAAAAGATGGCACCCATGAATTCGTGACCAAGAGCATAAATGTCAATTCTAGAAAAGCTCCAGGTATGCCTTCTTCCACTATAGTCTTCGATAATTCTGTTAAGATGAATGTAAACGGAGATAAGAGCAAAAATGAAATATATACTGATTTCCTAAATAAACAAACTTTTTCAATTGAATTTTTGCTAATTCTTTTGAGAATCAAAATCAATCTGATAAAACTAGTAAGTCATAGAGGAAAAAAGGAAAGCAAAACAAAATAGAGGCGACCAACAAGAAGAAGGAAAGTACAGGGGAACAAAAGGAAAATAGTGCTGGTCTGGAAGAAATCAAGGTTGGAAACAAATGTTAGAATAATGCAGTAAACAAGAAAGCAGGGGAAATAAGGGAAACCGAAGAGAAGGCAAAAGGCAAATGGAGGGTTGGTTTTAATGAGAGGGCAAACCTCAAAGGGCTGAGAAACCAAATTTTAAGGATGATGATGCAAACTAAGAATGGAGAAATGATTCTCAACAAAGAAAGGGCTCAGTGTTAGATAAATTAGACCGGTTTAATAAGAGCTTACCAAAAACAAACTCCCTGTGCAGGAATGGTTAAGAACCAGGATCGGTCAAAAATCTGACCGGTCAAGAATCCAACCGATCAAGAAGACAAGACCGGTTAGAAGAAGAAGCAGAGGATATATCCAAAACCGGAAAGATATCCGGTTAACCTGAAGCTATGAACAACCAGTAGACATCCTAAACCGAAATGCACTTAACTGGAAAACCGATGAAGAGACTACTTAGAGAAAGAAGCCAAGAATATCAAACTAAGTACAACTTACAAATCAGTGCAAACAGATACTTTGAGTATCTGCGGAAGATGATACCAAAGGAACAGACTGTAACATTGCCATATCCATACAAGTCCAATGATACTCTGCAGGCTGCAGAAGATCGCCTGAAGAGATTTTTCCACTTTGGGATAAGTCAGAGGCGCAACCTTCCAGGTGTAGGCAACTGTCCAACCGACAGTTTCTACATTAAGTAAAAGACAAACCTAGCTAGTTTGACCTATGCCTTGGAAGCTTAAACCGCCAGTATTGCAACACTGAACCTCTGCTCAACCAATCAGATTCAAGGAGAAGAAATGTGACCGTTGTCACATTTCACCTATAAAAGAAGGAGCTGAAGAGGAGTAAATGCAGTTACCAGTTCCACCAGCTACAAGTTCTAAGAGTTATTAATTACAAGTTTATCTCTCTACAAGATTCAAAGTTTAAGTGTGCATTTGAAGTGAGATTACAATTTCGGTGAGAATTGTACGAGTGTTTATCGAGTAGCAAATAAGTCTCGATCGGATATTGTGTTTGTGTATTCCTTAGTGAATATCCTTCTCGCGGTTTTGAGAAGAAGGGGTGACGTATGAGTTTTATCTCCGAACATCCATAAAAACCTGTATTGTTCTTACTTTCTACCGGCTCTACGTTCTAACCGACTTATACTAACCGACTCATATCGTCCTAACCGATTAACATCACTTTAACCTATTTACTAAACCTCAAACCGACCTACTAAACTCCAAACCGACTTTATCCAAACCTATCTTTATTCATCCTGTGTGCGTGTTGCTTCAACCTGAAACAAACCACTTCCGCACTTGAACTCGGTTCAAGGGTTTGTGATAGTTTGTGTAGTATTGAAACCCGATGTTAATCTCTAACCGGATTAAACACCAACCATTGAGTGAAAGGTGTAAACCGGTCAAACCCCGGTTCCCTATCCGCGAGCTAGATCCTAACAATTGGTATCAGAGCAGTTAGTTTCAATACTCAAACAACCCGAAGCAAGCAAGCATGAATCTCGAGAAGCCTCCAATGCTAGAAGGTGATGATTTCGCCAACTGGAAGATACGCATGCACTTGCACCTAATCACTATGGATGATGAAATGCCGCTCATCCTGTCTGAGAGACCGATAACAATTGATAAAGGTAGGGAGGATTGGACAAAACGGGATAGGAGGAGAGCCAATCTGGATAACCATGCTAG
The DNA here is from genome assembly GCF_907164915.1 of Impatiens glandulifera. Classification (NCBI taxonomy): domain Eukaryota; kingdom Viridiplantae; phylum Streptophyta; class Magnoliopsida; order Ericales; family Balsaminaceae; genus Impatiens; species Impatiens glandulifera. The sequence continues at coordinate 13,373 of NW_025918805.1, forward strand.
AAGCCATATCTTCAAAGGTTTGGACAGAAATACCTTTTGTAAGGTCAGAGATTGCGAAACCTCAAAGAAAGTATGGGAAACGGTGATTCAACTTCATGAGGGAAATAAAAGAACCAAGGAAAACAAGATAATGGTGGCTACCCAAAAGTTTGAAAACATCAAGATGAAACCATGAGAAACCATGAGGGAGTACAATGACCGGTTCACAAATGTGATAAATGAGTTATCAACTCTTGGAAAGAAGTATGATAACAAGGAAACTATCATGAAAGCTTTAAGATCTCTTCCAAATGCATGGGACATAAAGACGATGGTGATGAGGGAATCAAACTGCTTAAGCAAGATGAAGCTACACGATGTATTCGAAGATCTTCAGGCATATGAGTTTGAAATGAGATCTAAGATCGAAGATGAAGTATCAACCTCAACCTCCACTAAGGCCTTAGTCACGTCCATGGAACCGGTTGCTCCTGCACCGATCAGAACCGCTGAACAATTCACTAAGGATGCTATGGCAATGCTTGCACAGAAATTTGGCAGATTCATGAAGAGAAGCCAACTAACAAACAGCAACTACAACTACGGTGATAAATCTAATATTAGATGTTATAATTGCAATTGTTTGAGACATTTCAGGTGGGAATGCAGAAAACCAAGATGGGATGACCGAAAACCGGATGATCATAACCAAAGAAACAACCACTCACAAACCAGTGAAGGAAGGGAAGTTCAGAAAGCACTGATAGCCGATGATGGAGGAAGTTTATGGGCTCACAGTGACAATGATGATGAACTCACCTGTCTCATGGCAAACGAGGAACAAGTATTTGATTCCCCTTGTGAAGAATTTACTAAAGATGAGTTATTTAATGCACTAAATGACATGTTAGTAGACTACAAGAATCTATTAACCTTAATACCAACCCAACTCAACTTTAGAATCGACCCCATAGCACCAACCCTGTCCGAACCTGAAGCCAATAGTATTTAACCTGATGAATTATTAGAAACCGAGACAGCACCTGAACTATCCTCTAAGACTGAACAGCTCAAGGAGTCAGTTCAAGAGTTGACCGAAGAGGAAGATGCACAAACCCGATATCGAATAGCCGCATGGAAAAGATCCAGTGAAATGTTGAACTAGTTGTCTAAGTATAAAAGACATCCCAAATGCAAATTTGGTCTTGGATACAAAAACAACAGATCCGCCAACCAGAACCGTTCCAACGAAATGAAGCTCACAAAAGACAATCTTCCCTTTGTAAGATTTGTCAAGAGCTCTTCAACCGACGATGAAGAACAAAGTGACTCAAAACCGGAAGAAGAAATAACCTATGTAAGTCCAAATGACTCCGAAAAATGGCTTAATCTTGAGAGATGGAAAGCCAACCGGCTAAAAGGTAAACAAACCGATCCACGACCACAGAGAATAAACCAAAGGCCACCACAAAATAAGGCACTCTTAGGACAACAGAAAGATGTTAGAACGAGTACAGGAAAATTAGTTAGAACCATAACCGGGAAAGTTGTCCGACTTATCAAAGTCTGGATACCCAAGGGACTAATCAATTGTGGACTCAAATAAATGTGGGTACCAAATAGTTGTAAATATGTATATTTTGCAGGATATGAAGAAACGGCTAGGAAACTCTGAGTGGTACCTGGACAGCGGTTGCTCCAGACATATGACTGGAAACAACAATCTTCTAACCGACATCAAAATAGAAACCGGTGTTATGATTGTCTTTGGTAAAACTCAAGAGGTAGAACTGTGGGCAAGGGTAAGATTGTCCATGGTAATTTAACAATTGACAATATACTTCTAGTTGAAAATCTATATTTTAACCTGCTAAGTATCAGTCAGATGTGTGATGTTGGATATACTGTAGAATTTTTTAGGCATGCATGCTTAGTTAAAAACTCTCAGTAACACACTACTAACCGGAAATAGGTTAGGAAATATATACAAGGTAGACTGGAAAAATAAAGTGGAGCGTCCTGTTTGCATGGTAGCTAAAACCAATCAAACCTGGCTCTGGCATAAGAGGCTAAACCACTTAAACCTCAAAACCTTAAACTATATCCGCGGTAAAAAGCTAGTTGAAGGAATTCCTGATATAGTATTTAATAAGGATAATGTGTGTTCAGCATGCCAAATGGGTAAACAAACTAAGTCAACCTTTAAGAGTAAAGGACACATTCAGTCTAACCGATGCTTAGATCTTCTTCACATGGATTTATTTGGACCGATTAGGGTCACCAGCCTAGGTGGTATGATTTACACTATGGTTGTTGTTGATGATTATTCTAGATATACATGGGTAATATTTTTGGCATCTAAATGTGATACCACATCAAATTTAATCACACTGCTTAAGCGTTTACAAAATGAAAAATCAACACGCATAAATATCATTAGGAGTGATAGAGGAACCGAATTTACAAATAGTACTATAAATACATTTCTTGATGAATCCAGCATTAGACACGAGTTGTCTAGTGCTAGAACTCCTCAACAGAACGGCCTGGCCGAGAGAAGAAACCGAACTCTCAAGGAAGCCGCAAGGTCTATGATAGCCGATTCGGGTGTTGCTCAAACATTTTGGGCTGAAGCTATCAGTACTACATGTTATACAAAAAACCGGTCTTTGATCAACAAATTTCACAATAAAACACCGTATGAAGTGTATTTTGATAGGATTCCTAATATTCAGTATCTTAAAATTTTCGGTTGTAAATGTTACATTCACATTAATGGCAAAAATTACTTATCTGCTTTTAATGCAAAATCCGATATTGGAATAATGCTAGGTTACTCAGCAGTTAGTAAAGCATATAGAGTATATAATACTAGAACTTTAACCGTGGAAAAATATCTTCATGTTGTATTCGATGAATTAGTTGAAAGTAACACCGCATCATCCTTTGATCTATACAACAGATTGGAAAATAATAATATCCACTCTGATAGTGAAGATGAGGTTCCGGTTTTCAGACGATTTGTCCATGACCAAATGGGTGTTGTTGAAACCCAACCGGATCAAGCTGCCACACAACAGGAAGCTGACACCTCAGTTCAAACTGAGGAAATCGGTCGGTCTGACATTATTGATCAGCCTACCGATATGTCTAGCCTTGATCAAACAAACGGTGATTTGGTAGACACTCCTGAACTGAATCTCAAAAGGAATACAAATCCTCCTCCTGAGCTTATTATAAGTGACCCTTCAAAACCCGTCCAAACTAGGCAACAAATACTGGAGGAATACGTTAATTCCGCTTTCATATCCCAGATTGAGCCGAAAATGGTGGATGAAGCATTGTCGGATCCGGATTGGATCTTGGCAATGCAAGAAGAGTTAAACCAGTTTGAGAGTAATAAAGTCTGGTGCCTAGTCCCTAGACCGAAAGATCAACCGGTCATAGGAACAAGATGGGTATTCAGAAATAAACTCAATGAAGACGGTTTGGTTACAAGGAACAAAGCTAGATTAGTGGCACAAGGATACAAACAGGAAGAATGCATTGATTTTGAAGAATCATTTGCTCCTGTAACTAGAATTGAAGCCATTAGGATTTTTCTAGCATTTGCTGCTTTCAAAAATTTTAAAGTTTTCCAAATGGATGTTAAAAGTGCATTTTTAAATGGTGACCTACGTGAAGAAGTATATGTTGAGCAACCACCCGTTTTTAAAAATGTTGACCTTCCTAATCATGTATATCGTCTAAATAAAGCACTGTACAGTTTAAAACAAGCTCCTAGAGCTTGGTATGATACATTAACCGCATTTCTGATACATCATTACTTTACCATAGGTTTAGTGGATAAAACTCTATTTAAATTTGAGAAAAAAGGACACATTTTACTTGTTCAAATATATGTAGATGATATTATTTTCGGATCAACCGATCCTAAGCTGTGTGATAAATTTTCAACCCTGATGACTAACAAATTTGAAATGAGTATGATGGGAGAATTAAGCTTCTTCCTAGGTCTTCAGGTTAAACAACTCGAAGGAGGAACCTTCATCAGTCAGCCCAAATATACAAAGGAACTTCTAAAGAAATTTGGGATGGACACATGTTCTTCTGCCGCTACGCCAATGAGCTCATCAATCAAGCTCGATAAAGATGATGACGGTCAGGGAGTAGACCTGACCGCCTATCGTGGAATCATCGGTTCACTTTTATACCTGACAACAAGTAGACCGGACATACTATTTGCGGTCGGAGTATGTGGAAGATTTCAGGCTAATCTTAAACAATCTCACTATACAGCCGCTAAGCGAATCCTGAAATATCTAAAGGGAACCCCTGCCGTCGGTCTGTGGTATCCAAAGGACTCATCTTTTAACCTCACAAGTTATTCTGACGCAGACTATGCAGGATGTAAAGTTGACAGAAAAAGTACCAGCGGAACATGCCAATTCTTAGGTGATCGACTTGTTTCATGGAACAGCAAGAAGCAAACGTCGGTTGCTACATCAACCGCAGAGGCTGAATATTTGGAAGCCGGAAGTTGTTGTTCACAACTCCTATGGATTCAACAACAACTAAAGGATTTCGGTATCACCGCCGAAGAGTCTCCTATTTTCTGTGACAACACAAGTGCAATAGCAATCACATACAATCCGGTTTACACTTTAGAACCAAGCACATCGACATAAAGCATCATTTCATCCAGGAACATGTCATGCAGAAGCATATCCGGCTAGAATATGTATCCACTGATCAACAAGTAGCCGATATCTTCACAAAGCTCATGCAGGAAACTAAGTTTTCTTACTTTAGAAATATCCTCGATTTAACCGATATTAATCAACTCATTTCTTAAACCTTTAACCTCTAAAGGGAAATATCGGTTCGGACAGACAAAACCGGCAGTTCTTCCTAAAATATCGAAAACCGAATTTACCATCGTATTTATTGAAGAACCGCTTCGCTTATCAGTTACAGTAAACCGACCAGTTACTTAGTACCTACACTAATTAACTACATCGGGACCAATGACTGAAAACCAACTGGTTTGAATATAATATATTCTGGATTATTTGGCTTCCTAACAAAAATGGAACAACTGTCTGTGTTTAGACGTATCTATTCTGAAAAGATACATTTTCAAAACAAAGCAGTCATGCCTCAAAAGACGTGAAGATATGATATTTCTCACCGTCCAGGCCTATGACTCACACCCTTAGGCTGTAAACATACCTAATTCATACAAGATGTTTTATCCTTTGGTTAATAATCTAAATTACCTGTTACCCACTGGATAATACTATTCATCTATATCATCCCTCAACTAATATATAAGTTAGATAAACATTAGACGAATATCCACAATATCAACCTATCATCTCACTAAGACAAAAATGTCTCAGTTTCAAAACATTCTCCAAGTTAATTTTGACTCCACACATTGGACACAATACTATGAGATCTTCAAAATGATTAATTCTCTGGAAAGTATCGGTCTGAAGCCTTTCCTAGATGATAAATATGTCATTTTTCCCGAAACCGTTACTGAATTTTTCCATAATGCTAGAGTCTTCCGTGGTACCCCATACTTTGATACCCTTATCCAATATAGGGTTAGGGGAACGGTGTTTGACTTTTCCGAGCGTGATTTCTCTCGGTGCTTCGACCTTCCGAAGGAGGGTCTTACTGACCTGAATGTCTCGGCTGAACTAAAAGCCGAAATCTCTTTGAAGTTCTCTCGCTCAAACTTTCTGGTCGATGACCACGGAGCTCGGTCATCGTTGAGGGCTGAATATCAGCTCCTCAATGACATCATCGGTCGGGCCATCCTGGGAAAGGATGTCATAAACACCTACTGCACCACTGTCTTCAACATGATGACCGCTATCACAACTGATACTCCGGTCAATTGGTCTAGGCTGCTGTTTGACATCCTGATCTGGATGATCACTACCCGTCATACCGGCTTCATTCCTCAAATCAACTCTCTACTTAACGAACTCGGGGTTCCGCTCTGTCCAGGCGAGGGACTGAACCAATCTCAGGTCTTGACCAGGGATTCCGCTGATTCCTTCTATGAGCAGTTCGAAAAAGCTTGGAAGAAGAAGAACAGACACCTCACCTCCTCCAGAAATTAGTCACTCCTTCGGACAACCGGTCATTTTGCTTCAAGCACCGATTGTATTTTTATCCTACTCGATTATGATTCCTTTCGGTTTATGTTTCCTTCGGTTCAATGTAATCCACTTTTATTAATGAAAATCTAGTAACTTTGAATTCCAACTGCATGGGAAATTACACAAACTTAGTTAGTTCCCAACTAGATTCTCAGCCTCGGTCTACGTAACCGGTCAAAAACGCCACTTCCCAAGGCGTTTTGAAAACATAAATATTCCCCAACATTAATGAGACAAAAAGGAATATTAACATTAAATGCTCTTATTTTCCCTCCCATTTCAAATCTATTTAAGACACCTCTCTCTCATCCCAACACATCTAAAAACAAAATATTCTAACTCTCTATCTCTCTTAGCAAGATCTGAAAAATGTTTCATCGCACTCTCAGAAACTACCTTTGCATCGATTTCGATTCTCTACTCGACATGGAAGACATGGAAACTAGGGAGTTAATCTTTGAATCCCTAGACGAAACCGGACTTCGTGACTTCTTAGAAGAATCCGGACCTCTATTCATTCTAGAGGTACTGGAATTTCTCAACAATGCATATATGCTCAACGGTGCCATTGTCTCCACCGTGAAAAACAATGTCATCGTTATTCCCGAGAGCGGAATCGTCGGGATGTTTAACCTCCCAACTGAAGGGTTTTCAGACTTCCCATCCCGGGTGGGCAGTGCAACAGTTGATTATGCTGAACTGTTCTCCGTATCCGAGACACCGGTGGAGAATCATGGCCTTAACGCCAAGCTTGCTCCCCACATCTAACTCCTGCATGAGATCGTTAACCGGTCGATCATCTGCCAATCTCCAAACCAAAACTACTCTAGAAGAGCTTTCGATATGATGACCTATATCGTCAGCAATACCCCCATCAACTGGGCATCGGTCATCTTCAACAACTTGAAAACCATGGTCGAAACGAAGAAACGGTTCGGCTATGCTCCTCAACTGAGCCGGGTCATTCGGGCCTACGTTCAAAATCTTGGACCGGGTACACCGGTGAACCCTTCAAATGTCCTCAACGAGGAAATGGAGGACGACAAACTCTCTAGAATGATTTAGGTTCTAGGACGTTTAATCTTACTCTTGTACTTGTATCTCCAACCGATCTTAATATCGGTTCTATCATTATTATGTCTTCTTCTTCGTTAATCGAATATGAATTTAAATTATGAAGTTCAAAAATCGGTTCAAAATCACAAAGTTCAAAAACCGGTTTACATTCTCAACCGGTTAAAATCGCTTACCGCCTCATTAATCACCGGTTAAATTAAATCACCGCTTCCTTAATAATCGGTTAAAAGATCAACCGCCTTAGTAACTTCCCGCCAAAAGGTTGCCGCCCAAAAGCTTACCGCCAACACGTTTTGGAGGGAAAATTGCCGCCCTTTCTTGATGTGACGGTTCGCGACGGTTCGTATTCCAGGCCGCGGCCTATAAATACCTTCATTCGCCATTTTATTTCCTTCTTCCGTGAATTTGCTTTCTCTCTCTAGCATTCAACTTATCCTTAAGCTCTCGATCCTTCCAACTTCCGGTCTCTCCAAGCAAAATGGGTCGTGATTCTGTCCTCTTCACTCACATCTTTCAAGTGGATTTCGAAGAAATTCGAACCAACAGATCGACGGAGGCAAAACAAGTGCTGAATCTCATTTCTGCCTCGGGTCTTGAACACTTTCTGAATGGACCGTTCGTCCTGTATCAAGACGCGGTCATGGAATTTTTCCAAACCGCTGTACTCAATGAAGGGGTTATATCCGCAACGGTCGGTGGAAAACCGTTTCAACTCACAAAAGAATCAGTTGCTGAAGTTCTCCGCTTACCGACAGAAGGGAGTGACTTCTCGGTGGAAACATACGAGGATGTACTCCTTGCGGTTCGTTGTAATGTATTGGATACTAAAGAACCGATAGTGGTGTCCGGTAAGAAAACTGACCTCAAACCAGAATACAGGCCACTTTGTGAGATTCTCTCAAAGTCGGTTCAAGGAAGAGGAGGCAACTACGATAGCCGGCCTGGTTAGAGGCATTAAGATCGACTGTGCCAAGGTTATTTTCTCCAATCTATGTGAGATGGTGGACCCGTCTTCAAAACGGTCGTGGGGATACATCGTTCCACTCGGCAAGCTGATGCGCCACTCAAATGCCGAAACCGGCCCGGGTGTTTTTATTCCTTCCAGCAAGATAATAAAATCCACCCACTTTCTGAAACCAGCGGCCAAACCGGGTAGAGTGAAAGTCTCAGCCGGTAAACAATCAAACACTCGTCCTAGGAAATCGCAACCTATAAAGAAAAAGGCTCCGGCGGGTGAACAATCCGGAAGCAAGACGGTTCCGCACACATCTGGATCGGCAAATATTCAAGCCGACAGTCCTAATCCGGAGGACTCCGTAACTAGCTCTAGCCGGACCAACTCCAATAACACCAAGGAGAATTGGTTAGACAAAGGGAAGAAGGTGGTCGAAGAACAACCGGCCAGAAATGTTAGTGATGAAACTAGTTCTGTAAGACAACCGGAGGTATTTCAAACCGCAGATGATAACGTTCGACAATTGGGAGAGGATATTGTCTCCCAAATAATAGAGAAACTTTTCGAGCAGGCTCATGTTGTGAGCAATGTCTACTTTCAATGGGCTCTGGAACGGCAGGAAGTATGTTATGCCGACATGTTACCAGCGCATCTCGCTCATCAGAGATATGAAAAACTGGTGAAGATGGAAAGGTCGGTGCTCGACCTTACGAAGACTAAGAACGTTGTCACCGCTCTTCAAAGAGGTAGGATGGTTGAACCGCACGCCCGGTTGATAGAACTCACCGGCCACATCCGTCACATTCATGAAACGAATGTCTCTGAAGAGGAGAAAACCCAACTCGATGCATTAGTGCTGGAAATGCTAATGGCTAAGGAACGAGAGCTCACCGATGAGATGAAGCGGATAGAATCGGAACCCGCTCATCAAGAAGCTTCACACTTTTCCAGATCTCATCCTGAAGGTGATGACAGTAACGAATCCAACGGCGGTCCAAATCCGAATGAGGCCGAGAATGTCCCTCCTCCACCGGAACCCCCGGTCAACAACATTGAAACCGAAACAAATACTCTACTCACCAATCGACCTGGGTCTCCACAAATCGACAAAACGTCGGTGCCTGCTCTAACCGAGGACAAGGTCATGGACTTAATCGAGGAATTTGTTAATGATGTCATCATGCTGTGGCAGAAGAAAATGAAGGAAAAAGCGATGAAATAAAACTGGTTGATTAAGTCTACCGGTGAAAAACTGAATTCTGCAGTCCAACGGCTTATAGTCGTTGAAGATAACTATGGCCTGACCGATCAACTGTTCAACTCCACGATACGAAGAACAACAAATCTGGAGACCAGTCTTATTCACACCGACCAGCGGCTCGGTTTAATGGATCAAAGGATAGTGACACTTGAAGAGGGTCACAATAATACCGCCCAACAACTTACGACAACGGATCAAATTATGGCATTTCTTGAAGAGGGTCTGTTCCAATCCGGCAACCAGGCCGATTCAATGCTTGAAAGAATGACAACGCTTGAAGAAAAGCGTGCCAAGACCGAAGCTGAGTTAAAAGCGGTCTCCGAACAACTGCCGACGAAGCGCTTGAGAAAGCGAATGAGATTGCGGCTCAGAAGATCCAAGAAGCCGAAGACGAGAACATACGGCTTCAGAAGGAAAGGGAACAGGCGGATGCGAGTCTGGCCAAAATGTTCAAGTGATGGAAGATGCCACACCGGAACAAGCGGTTCAAGCAAATGAGGACTCGGCTCGGCTGTTCCAACAACACTTAATAGTGGAGGAAATAGAAGAAATAAATAAATACTCAAAGGCGGCTGCTCCATAAACCAAACCGGTAACCAGAAAAAGAAAGGCTTCCAAGAAAGAAGCGGCTAAACAGACTCAACAACTGTTGGCCGACATTGCTGAACCGATTGCTGCTCCTCCACCCAACCCGGTTTCACCAGAAGTTGAAGAGGTTGAGGAAGAGGCTATACCGCTGAACAAAAGAGCGCGGGGTCTCGAGGCGGTTCCAATCAGATCGGTTCCCTCACAGGTTACACCATTCACCGGAACCTCGGGCGGTCAAGCATCTTCCTCTAGAGTTGTCGTCGATCTCTGCAATCCGGGAAAGAGAGTGATGGCTGATTACCTACGGGAAAGATATATGCCTAAGAAGAGGGAATATAAGTTTTAATTATCTATTGTTTATGTTAAATTTATTATATTTCCTACTTTTATATATATATATATATATATATATATATATATATATATATATAAAGTATTTTTGGAAACCGACCTACAATTTACTTCTTACATGGTTTTGAATATTTGAGATAAAATAATAAAAAAGGGAGAAATTGATAAGATAAGATTTTTTTTAAAAGACAAATTTTTCCAAATTGATAATATTTTTCTTCAAAGACAAATTTTTCCAAAATTTTTCTTAAAATTTTTCTAAGTCTTTTTCAAAAATCCGGCCAAAGAAACTTTTAAAACAACCGGTCTACAATTTACTTCTTACATGGTTTTGAATATTTTAAATAAAATAATCAAAAAGGGAGAAATTGTTAGATAAATTAGACTGGTTAAATAAGAGCTTAACAAAAACAAACTCCCTGTGCAGGAACGGTTAAGAACCAGGATCGGTCAAAAATCTGACCGGTCAAGAATCCAACCGATCAAGAAGACAAGACCGGTTAGAAGAAGAAGTAGAGGATGTATCCAAAACCGGAAAGATATCCGGTTAACCTGAAGCTATGAACAACTAGTAGACATCCTAAACTGAAATGCACTTAACCGGAAAACCAATGAAGAGACTACTTAGAGAAAGAAGCCAAGAATATTAAACTAAGTACAACTTACAAATCGGTGCAAACAGATACTTTGAGTATCTGCGGAAGATGATACCAAAGGAACAGACTGTAACATTGCCATATCCATACAAGTTCGGTGATACTCTGCAGGCTGTACAAGATCGCCTGAAGAGATCTTTCCACTTTGGGATAAGTCAGAGGCGCAACCTTCCAGGTGCAGGCAACTGTCCAACCGACAATTGCTACATTAAGTAAAAGACAAACCTACCCGGTTTGACCTATGCCTTGGAAGCTTAAACCGCCAGTACTGCAACACTGGACCTATGCTCAACCAATCAGATTCAAGGAGAAGAAATGTGACCGTTGACACATTTCACCTATAAAAGAAGGAGCTGAAGAGGAGTAAATGAAGTTACCAGTTCCACCAGCCACAAGTTCTAAGAGTTATTAATTACAAGTTTATCTCTTTACAAGATTCAAAGTTTAAGTGTGCATTTGAAGTGAGATTACAATTTCGGTGAGAATTGTACGAGTGTTTATCGAGCAGCAAATAAGTCTCGATCGGATATTGTGTTTGTGTATTCCTTAGTGAATATCCTTCTCGTGGTTTCGAGAAGACGGGGTGACGTAGGAATTTTATCTCCGAACATCCATAAAAACCTGTATTGTTCTTTACTTTCTGCCGGTTCTACGTTCTAACCGACTTATACTAACCGACTCATACCGTCCTAACCGATTAACATCACTTTAACCGATTTACTGAACCTCAAACCGACCTACTAAACTCCAAACCGACTTTATCCAAACCTATCTTTATTCATCCTGTGTGCATGTTGCTTCAACCTGAAACAAACCACTTCCGCACTTGAACTCGGTTCAAGGGTTTGTGATAGTTTGTGTAGTATTGAAACCCGGTGTTAATCTCTAACCAGATTAAACACCAACTGTTGAGTGAAAGGTGTAAACCGGCCAAACCCCGGTTCCCCATCCGCGAGCTAGATCCTAACACTCAACAAATCACTATTCAGGTAAACCTGCACTACCTCCAAGATTGGGACCTTCTAAAAAAAGAGGAGTATGACATTATTGTTAGTTGTTCCGTCAAAACAATGTAAGAGTTGGCAAAATGTACCAAGATAGAGGTTTATACTCTGAAGAAGAACCCAAATTGTTAGGTTGATCAAGTCTGGAAGAAGAATCCAGACACAAAGTAGGGTCAAAACTTAGCAAAAGAAAGTGAAAACAAAATCTTAGAAAATGGACAGATTTTCCTGGGTGCGTTCAAAGAAAAGGTGGAAAAACTCGAAAATCCCTTTGAGTTCAAGCTACCATCAGACATGGAAAAAAATGCGTTCGATTATGGGAACATGTGATAGTGGGTAATTATATTGGGAAAGAACATGCCACTTTTGATGCCACCAAGGAAGAACTCATAAAGCAATGGGGAAAAGAAGGTCTAATGAAGGTCACCTCTAACCGTCACAGAAAGTAGTGACAAAAACATTGAAATCCTGAAAAAAAATACATTTTATTATGTTAGTACGAGTTCATATAGAGGAAGATTAAATAATAAGAGCAGACAAACATCATCATTTACTTCAATTCAATCTCCCCTAATGAAGAACGCGAGAAGATGGGGACGTGGAAGAAGACAATATGGTCAAAAGGCGGATATGGAGACAACGTAGGTTGGGATAGTTAGATTGTAGTCTTTATTCATTTTAATCTGTATTTTGTAATGTGATTTGACTGCCATCATTCAAAAACTTTTGGGTCTTTTGTTTGTCATCTTACAATAAAAACTAGGGTTTGTCTAATTTTGATTATTGACCCTTCCTACTTTTGAGCTTTTTAATGAAATAGTGTTAAACCGTTTTCGAAAAAAAAAAACCTACCAACTAATCAATTATTTTTAGCCCTCAAATTATTTTTTAAAATATATATTATATAAATTAATTAAAGATAATATATATAAATTTTATATATATATTTATTATATAAATTATTTTAAACTTTATTTTATATAAATATAGATAAAAATAAATAATATATATATATATATATTATCTATATATTATATAAAAGATTTAATAATTATATAAAAATAAAATTTTATAATATATATAATATTATATATAAACGATTTAATAATTATATATATAAATATAAAATTAAAGATAATATATATAAAAAAATATTTTAAGCTTAAGACGTTATATTTAACTAAAAAGTTGACGGAAGGGCCATGGGTGACCTTTATAAAAGTTGAATGAGCGATTTGTTTCAAAAATTAATTTGAGAGCCAAAAGTGAGCGATCGGAGTAATTAATGGGACCCAAGGTATTTTACCCTTTATATTAATACAATAATAGAAATTTTAACTTAAAATAATATTGGTAAAAAATAAATTAATTTAAAATTATTAATAAATGTTTAGTTATATATATATATATATATATATATATATATATTTATTTTGTTGATAAGAGCAGAAAATATATATGTGGAATTATCTTTGGTCTTATTTATAAATAGGTATACATAAATATACCAATAAATAAATATATACATTTGATTTTATTTGATTTTACGTACAAAATATTTGTATATCTTATTTCTTATTAATTGATAGTCTTAGTCAAAGCTGATCATATTGTAAACTTAACAAATCCACAAGTTTGAAAAATATGAAGAGCAAAATGATTATTGTTCTTCAATATTATACTTATAAAAATAATAACTGAATTTCTAATTAATAATTAATTAAATTCCTAACTAATAGCTAATCAAAAATTAATTAATAAAAGGAAAATATAACTAAAATCTAGCTTAACTAATTGTAGATTGATTACTAGAATCAATTACTTTTACTACCTAAAATAACAAACTTATGAGAGGTAAGACATTTTTTAAAAATGTTAATTTGATCTTAGTAGAGATATATTTTATGAATAATAATTGTTTACGAGAAACTTTTTCTCCATCGAAGTGAAAACGATCTCAATATGTTTTGTGCGAGCATGAAATACTGGATTTGTTGATAAAAAGGCAACACCAATATTATCACACTAAAGTATGAGAGTTGAAGGTAGCGAGACTCAAAGTTCACTAAGTTGAGATTGAATCTAGCATAGATCAGCAGTTGCATGTGCAAGAGCGTGGTATTCAGATTCAGTGCTGGAACGATCAACAAATTGTTGTTTCTTAGAGTTCCAAGATATAATATTGTCGCCAAGAAAGGTGCAATAGTTAGTCGTAGATCTACGAACATCGGGACATCCTGCTCAATCAACATCAAAGTAGGTGGTAAGAGTGAGTTGTGGCATTGAGCGAAGAAAAATCCCATGACGAAGAGTGTGTCTAAGATATTGTAAAATATATTTTACTACTGTCCAATGAGAAGTAGTTGGAGCTTGCATGTATTGACATGCTCGATTAACTACGAAGGCTAACTTGGGACGAGTTAAAGTGATGTATTGAAAGGCTCCAACTATGCTCCAAAATTGAAAAGGATCTCCATCATGTTTAGAGAGAGAAGAACCATAAGATATTAAAGTATATAATGGCTTAGATTGAAGCATATTAGCCCGAATCAAAATGCCATCCACATATTTTGAATGACATAAGAACATGGCATCCTTTGTGTGTGTGGCTTCCATGCCAAGTAGTGTATTTGACCTAAATCCTTAACTAGAAATAAAATATTTAAGGGACGAATAACCTCTTTAATAAATGATTGAGAATTTCCTATAAGAATAATATCATCTAAGTATACTAGAAAATATGTGGATGTAGGTTATGTATGACATATGAAAAGAGTAGTATCAGATATTGATTCCGTAAAACCAATTGACACTAAAGCATATTTAAGAGTGGAGTACCAAGCCCGACGAGCCTATTTAAGTCCATATATTGCTTTGTTAAGTTTGCATACATGATTATGAAAGTCTCGATGCACAAAACTAGACGGTTGTGACATGTAGACTTCTTCGTTTAAGAACCCGTGAAGAAATGCATTACTGATATCTAGTTTGGTGTATAAACCATTGATGCGAGATAGCCAAAGTTAGAATAATACGAATAGTTGTAGGTTTGTCCACTAGGCTAAAAGTCTCTTCATAATCAATGCTTTGTTGTTGATGAAAACCTTTAGCAACGAGACATGCTTTATGACGATCAATTGTCCCATCTAATTTGTGTTTGAGTTTGAAAATCCATTTGCAACCAACAATATTGTGTGATGATTTATGAGGAATAAGAGACCATATTTTATTTTGAATAAGTGCATTGTATTCATCTATCATGGTAAGTCTCCATTGTGGATTTTTATTAGCATTAGTAAACACGTAGGTGTAGTAGCGGAAGTAATATTTATGAGGGCAGATGATGGCATAGAACATGATTTATTTCGAGTGATCATATGAAACATGTAGACGTGTGATTTGTTGTGTCAGTTTGTAGTGGAAGTGAGACAGTAAATGTAGTATTTGATTGAGTAATATCTATTGAATTTGTAGTATTCATAGGTGTGGGTGTGATCGAAGAGGAAAATGACGGCGATGACAAATTATTATGAGTTGGAACATTTAGTATGTTTGTAGAAAGAGATGATTCAACATCATGAGATTGTGGTGATATTTGTACAACGTTATTATTTTTGAATGGAAAATTGAGTTCGTCAAATGTAACATGTCGAGAGACAAAATATGTCCAGATGGAATATGAAGACACTTATAATCTTTGTGAGACAAATTATAACCAAGAAAACTGCAAAGAGTAGTACGAAAACCAAACTTATGTTGATTATACAATCGTGTAAGAAGATAACAAGAATAACCAAAAGTCTTCAAAAAAACCATAATCGGGTTGAGAGTTGAATAAAATTTCAAACAATGATCGTTGATGTAGAGTTAAAGTCGGAAGGCGGTTTATTAGATATGTAGCTGTTTCAAAAGCTTCACTCAAATAATATAGTGGCATATAAGCATGAGCTAATAATGTAAGACCAATTTCTATTATGGGACAAATTTTGCGTTCAACAACCGTTTTGTTCACTTATATGTGGGCAAGATTAACGATGTAGAATACCGCGATGATCTGTTAATAATTTAAAACTCTTGTATTCACCACCCTAGTTTGTTTGTAACATTTTAATTTTGTGACTAAATAGGTTTTCAACAAGACGACGGAAATTAATAAATGTATCCAAAACATCCAACTTTTTCTTTAAAAGATATATCAATGTAAAACGACTAAAATCATCCACAAAGTGTACGAAATAACGGAAACCAATAGACAAAAATTCAGGAACAAATTCCCGAACATCCGAATGAATTAAGTCCAAAGGCGCATAAGAGGTAGAATTAGAAAGCGAAAAATGTGATATGACTAAGGATGTACAAAATGGAATAGTGCTACTACCTAAAAGTGGTAGTTTAAATTGTGATATTACTAAGGATGTGGTAGCGGTAGAGGGATATCCTAGTCGTGAGTGCCATATATGAGCTGCAGATCGGGGTAACAATAAACACTTATTTTTCAAAACGATTCGAAGACGAACTTTGAGTAGGTTCAAGGCAATAAAGTCCGTCTTTAAGTGATCCTTTAAGAAGCACCGCCTTCGTGTCCCGATCCTTGTTAAGATAAATATCCGGATGAAATTTGAAAAATACATTGTTATCAGTTGAAAATCTCGAAACACTAATAAGATTTTTAGTGATTTCTGCTGCTTGTAATATATTACGTAAATAAAGAGTGCGTTGAGAACTTGTGATTTTGGTGGTGCAAATATTGTGAATAATTAAAGGTGTGTCATTACCAACTTTAATTGTTTCTATACATTTATAAGGAGCAATGCCATGTAGATTATTTAGATTAGATGTGATATGATTAGTGGCACCAGAATCAGGATAATAAGCTCGATCAACAATAGTAGACGGTGTTTCTAGAAAGGCGGTATGATTTGTTTTGTTGAAGATGTAAGTCAAGAGAATCCGAGTGTAGTGTGTCCTTGTACATTATAAATTTGGCACGGTGGATTATAGAAACAATTTTCCGAGCGTTGACCAACTTTGTTGCAATACACCATGGGCGATTGTTGTCTCGGGAAGTATACTCATTTCCAGAATGAACAGATTGATTTTGACCCAAAATTAATTTTAGAATGTAGAACTTTGGGTTGCTACCCGGTTTGTAGATGTGTGGGTCAGTAACATATTTTTTTATTGTGGTAGGTTGATGATGATGGGCCATAAGAGTGATTAGAAGTAGGTGATGAATGACCGGATGAATTAAAATTTGAAGATGGTGGGCTATGGCCATGTGAGTTATTAGAATACCCATTTGAAGATATTTGATGAAATCTTACACCACGTGACTTTCGATTCTCTCTCCTTCCACAATAAGTTACATTAACAAAAGAAGATGAATATTTCCAGAATTCTTAAGTTTGAAATTCAGTCGGTTTTCATGGTTAAGAAGTATAATGGTCATGTAATCAAACGATACATCTTTAACCGACGTGAGAGTGCATATCATCGATTCATACTCTTCATGAAGTACATTCAAGAGTTGTAGTTGTAGATCTTGATCAGATATTTCTTGTCCCGTAGCCATTGGTGAATCTGCTATATTTTTGAGTTCTTGAATAAAGTCGTGTAGTGGACGAGAGCCTTAATGAGCATTGTGTAGATGATTACGTAATTGTAACAGTCTACTTTTAGATTGTGTCGCATATGTGTTCTGCAAATTCATCTAGAGTTCTTTTGAGGAAGTGCATCGTAAACATTGTTGTTTGATCTGATCCGATAGTGTTGAGAAGAGCCAAGCGAGTGGTCTTTGATATCTAATTATCCATGATTTGTAGTCTGGGTTGAAGATTTTCGACTATCACTAATTCAGTGTTCTTTGATTTGACTAACTTAGGATGGGCTTTTTGGGTTCCTTCCACCAGATCCAGAAAATCATAACTCTCCAAGATTGGCATAACCTGAGATTGTTAGTAAGTGAAATTATTGATATCTAATTTTATTCTTACTAGAATATTTGAAGCACTATTGTTATTGTAATAGTGGGAGTCTTCCTTTTACTGCTCTTATACCAAGTTGAAAAATATGAAGAACAAGATGATTATTGTTTTTGATGTTTAATAGAAAGAAGGCAATTATACGATGAATGATTTGTTATTGATTTTGTTGATCTTTTATTGATTTACAACAACATCAGTTTTATACTTGTAAAAAAGATAACTGAATTCCTAACTAATAGTTAATTAAATTCATAACTAATAGCTAATTAAAAACTAATTAATAAAAGGAAATATAACTAAAATCTAGCCTGATTAATAGTCGAGTTGATTACTAAAATCAGTTATTTTTATCAAGTACAACCCATTAATAAAAAATAAAATTATATTTGGTATATTTGGTTAAATTTGTTGATCAATTTTAAACATAGTAGTGTATAGTAAAGTGGTTCTGAAGTAAAAATTTATTAAAGTTTTATTTGTTTATGTGTTTAAGTCTCATTCTTAACAAACAAAAAAAGAATTCACCTCTTGTCTATTTTCTTATGGGTAGCCAAAACATAGGGCCGACACTAGTTTTAGTGCTCGGAGATGGAGATATATTTGAACGAATTTCTTTATCCAACTCTAGGAGCTTTGGATTTTTAGTTTTAATTGTTTCAAGTAACTTATTAGGTATTGTTCATTTCATCATTGTAAAAAACTTTATTGATTTATCTTATTATTATTATTATTATTTTAGGGTGAGAGGGCTTTATTAAAATAAGAATATCAAAGTAGAAATGGAGATTAATAAATGTGGGAAATGAAAATGGATCAACTAGTAGAAAAATAAATCTTCTGGTAACGACTACTAGTAACGGCGCTCGAACGCCCTTACTAATATTTTTATCAGTAACGGTTATTTTAAACCGTTACTGTTTATGAGTATATCAGTACGGCTATATAAACCGTTACAGATATGGCTTAATTTCCAATTCTTGTTGTTGATATCAGTAACGGTTTTAGTAGAAAACCGTTACTATTATTACATCTGTAACGGCTGAGGAAGAACCGTTACAGATATGGCTTTATTTACCGTTCTTTGTGATTGATATCAGTAACGGTTTTAGTGGAAAACCGTTACTACTAGGGCATCGTGTTGTTTCTGTGACGGTTTTTAGACGGCTAGAACCGTTACTGTTATTCCATGACTATCAGTAACGGTTTTCGAACGCCGTTACTGATACCTGTGAAGTTTCTGTAACGTAATTTTTATTAACGATTGTTAACGGTTTTATTTGCCGTTACAAATAAGTTTCAGTAACGGCGTTCGATGCTTTCAGTAACGGTTTTAGCCCTTACTAATACACATTTTTCTACTAGTGGATATAATTAATGAAAGTGTAGTGTGTAGTTAGATCATTTTATTATTATCATGATTTATTAAAGAACAATTATTATTATTTTATAATCAAATTATTATTAATATCACAATCTCATTTTTACTATATTTTATTTGTTTAAAAAATAAATTATTACTATTATTATATATATTTTTTAAAATATATAATATTCAAATATGTCATAATTTAATAAAATATTAAAGATATAAACAACTGTCAAAAATTTAAACAATTTTATGGAGAGGGAACAGCAGATCATATCTTCTGCTATCGAATTAGGTGTTCTCCTAGATCAATCAAAACTCAGCAACATTATTATATTAATAAATTAAAACTGGGTTCAAAGAAAAAAAGAAAGAACTCGGAACCCGTATTTCATTCCGGGTTCAGCAGAAGCAGAAAGAAGTGAAGATTCTTTCTCTTCACTCCGTTTTACATGACTCAATGAAGAGACTTTTACATGAGGTTGTCCATGTAAAACTGATTGACATATATTCATTGTTGAGTGAAGCGAACTTCACTTGACTCCGATTTATAAATTATGTTTATAAATTTATTTATTATTTATTTAAATGATTAAATAATAATTCATATAATTTTATTTTCTGATATATATAAAATAATAATTATGAATTAATATAATTTTATTTTAAGATCTATTTAAAATAATATTTATAAATTATGTGATTTGAGATATTTAAATTAATTTTAATGAATGATTTTATAATTATGATATATTCAAATTAATTTGTACAAATTATTTCATAATGTATATATTTATATATTCAATATGCATAAATTTATTTGTAATATATTGAAATATATTTTCACAAATTATTTAAAAATTTATATAATTATATAATTATATATTAAATATATACATATAAAAACATATTTTTAATTATTTTTAAAAGATATTTATATTATTTTGTAAATATATTTAAATGAATTTGTAAAATAAAATATTCAATTTTTTTTGTAATATATTTAAATAAATTTGTAAAACAAAATATTTTAAAATTTATAATTAAGATATTTAAAAAAATATATTTAAATTATTTTATATTTTATATAATTATATATTAAATATATATAAATGTTCATGTAAAATCACTCACACATTTATGTAAAAACATATATGCCTTCATGTAAGTCTGCTTAAGAATAAAAAATAAATAAAAACAAACACTACCCGGTGAAGCTATATATATAACAACGTGTTCAAAAAATTTTGTAATATATTTAAATAAATTTGTAAAACAAAATATTTTAAAACTTATTTGTAAGATATTTTAAAAAAATATTTAAATTATTTTATATTTTATATAATTATATATAAATGTTTATGTAAATCCAATAACACATTTATGTAAAAATATTTATATGTTCATGTAAAAATATTTATGCCTTCATGTAAGTTTATAAAAGAATAAAAAAATAAAACAAGCACAACCTGGTGAAGCAAGATTCACTTGGGTATTTACAACGCTCAAATGAGTGAAACAAGCACTACCTAGTGAAGCTTGTTTCACTCAATATTTGCAGCGCTGATAGAAGTGAAGCAAACTTCACTAGGTATTTACATTTTTAAGATATTTAAATGAATTTACTTTAATTATTTTATATGATTATATATTTAATATATATATATATATATTTAATATATAATCATATATCCAGTGAAGTTTGCTTCACTTCTATGAGCACTGCAAATATTGAGTGAAGTAAGCTTCACCAGATAGTGTTTGTTTCACTCATTTGAACGTTGTAAATACCCAGGTGAAACTTGCTTCACCGGGTAGTGTTTGTTTTATTTATTTTTTATTTTTTTGCAGACTTACATGAAGGTATAATACTTTTACATGAACGTATAAATGTTTTTACATAAATGTGTTATTGGTTTTACATCTATCCTTGACGGATTGGAGATTCCTACAGGCGCACGTCCGCACTCTTGCGTAACCGCCTTCTTGAGTAACGCCACATTCTCTTCAGTGGCTTGTAATTTAGATGACATTACCTCGAGTTTCTCGGTCAAGGTACTGATTTCACCAAGGAGGGTCTGCTCCACGATCTGAGTTTGCTCTTGACATTTGGACAAGCCCTCGTTCAAGCCTTCAAGGCACCTTGCATTCCTTCTCGGAGCTCGTCTCTCTCCTTCTCAAGCTCGGCAATGCGTTCCTCTAGGTCCCCGACATTATCTTGTCCGTACGCCATGGTGAGTTCTACCTTCTCCAGCCTGGCAATAATGTCAACGATAACGTCTCTTGATCTTTCTCTTTCTTTGGTAGCTTTGGATCCCCCCGCTTGAACTTTGCGAGAGATCCTACCATCTTCTCCGGTCCCGTGGGGAAGATTCTCTACTTCGTCCACGAACTTTGAACTTTCATCCGATCTTTTCGTCATTTCAGCTCTGATACCAATTGTCACGGGCTCAGTCTTTACACTGACGATCCGTACGGCACTAGTTATGATCTTCGCAAGAACGAGTAACTAGTCAGCCTTTCCCGACGCAACACTCGACGTTTAATAGAATTGACACAAGAATTCTAGAGAGAGAGTAAACTTTTACAAAGAATATTAATATTATCTCACTTGAATACTTGGTACTTTACAAAGGAATACCTCAAAGGTACTTATAGGGTTATCCCCACCTACTGCATTAATTACATAACATTCAATTACCCCATTAATTGTGTACTATCCAACTACTACATTGATGACTTACTACCCAACTACCACCTTAATAGTTTACCAACCAACCACTACATTAAATGACCCATTAATGTAGAGCATGGCATTCTTTCTTACAAGGCTTCTAGAAGGTTCCTTGTGTTGGGCCTTCATGAAAGATTAAGCCTCTTGGGTTAGGAAGACAAGTGGGCCGTGACACTAAGCGCGCGCCTTTGCATCGCCTAGGTCCATGCCGATGAAGGGCACGCGCCTGAGTCCATGTCGTTAATCAAAAGAGGGTCTCGGGTGGCTGCTACGATTAAACCTGTTTGTTTCACATTTTTTTAATCTGCAAAATAACACAAACAATATTAGTTAATAGATAAAACTCTTACTTTAAGCTCTTTTAATTTATTTAAATATTTATACTATTTTTATGTTTTATTTAAATTAGTCTGAAATTTAATTATTTGAGTATAATTGATACAATATCGTTTTCAAATTAATTATTTATTTTATTCTCGTGCGATTAACATATATATAAAAACATTTACGGAAACAATGAGATATATTTAAAATTATAAAATTTAAGGAAAAAAAATGGATATATATACACTAATCAAAATAATATTATCTTTTAAAACCCTTATCGTCTAGTCTTTCATATTCTTTCCTATTATAAAAAACATAATCTATTAAAATACTTCTTTTTAATTCTCTAATTTAATTAATTAATATATAGAGGATGAGTTGGAATCTTATTGGAAACATGCGATTGAGATGTAGCATAATAAAGGAATTGGAAGCATGCGATTGGGATAAAGGAGAGGCTATCAGTACCAGAAACTTCATTTATGTTTCAGATACAAAGACAGAAAATTTTGAAAATGACCAAATAGTTAAAATAGGATACATTTATATTTCTAATTTTTTTTCCTATTACTTATTTATGAGTTATGTGTCAGTTTATAATGTATTTAATTATAAATTAATTTTGATAAAATTATGTATTTTTTTATTTTTAATAATATAATAAAAGTGTAAACATTTAAATTATTAAAATAAAAATATTTTATTTATTAAATTTTTTTTATTAAAAACTAGTTCTAAATAATTCAATAATATTATTATATTAATTATTATTAATATTTTATTTATTAATTATTATATAAATTTTATATTATAAAATTAATTTTTTAAATTAAGACTATAATAAAAAAAAAATTAAAATATTAAAACATAAAATTAATATAATAATAGTATTAAAAAAATGTTTTTGTTTGAGTGTATATATAGTTGAAAAAGAGAATAACACGTGATTCTGTGTGAGAATTTGTCCAGATGGAATCCCATGGGATCAATCCTTTCTATGCCACAGGAGGGTAAAAGTGTAATATATGGTTTTAATCATTATCCTTTCTTTGTGAGACAGAACATGATCTCATTTAGAATTTGTCGTGCTATGATGAAAGTCTTGTGTTCCCTGTGTTCAACTGAACAAAAGTACAATGATTCCATCAAAGACGTAGCCCAACAATTAGTGATTGAGACTCACAATCTAGACAAGAAGATTCAATGTTTTTGTGTAATTTATGTGGATACCCATAATGATAATGAAAGAACATGATAAGGTGATTGAAGACTAAGATGGAAATAATCTTGATCCATGAAAAGTAATTTGCTTGAGCGAGGACAATTGAACTAAGAAAAGGGTTCGAATTATCCGCACCATAGAGGTTGAGTGAATCAATATTATACTTCTTTTTCGCAGTTGGGATCCAGGTGACCAACTCCTCCGTGCCCTCTCACGGGGAGGGGTAAACATGTAATATGTGAGAGGTTCTAGAGCACAAGGACGAGTTGGTCACTCGGAATCCTGTCTTTTCTATAGACATGTCTTGTACTATTTCTCTTATTTCCGCATTCAATTTGTACTCCTAAGCTAGGTGCTCGATCATGCCATTTCACTTCAATTCTTTGCAAATGATTGTCTATCCCAAAAACGAACATGACTCTAAGTATGAGAATTCATATCGAATCTAGATTAAGAGATAATAAGTAGATCAAATAAGTTGAAAATGGAAGTAGGCAAAAATAATTTAAATATGATTGAAGGAGATCAACATTTATATCAACCTTTATATAGTTACATCTTACTTTTGGAAATTTAAACTAATTAATCCCAAATAAATTTTTATCCATATAAGAAATGAATAAACAAGAACCAAAACTTAACCAAAACAAAATTAAAGAACAATTCAAAAAGAAATATAGTTACTGGGTAACTAGCTAGAAATTCATTCATTACATTAATATAGTTAAAAACGACATAAAATTAATTTTAATAAAGAATAATTAAAAATAAAATAAATATCAAAATCTAACCTTTTCTTATAATTTATCTTTCTCATTTATTATTATTTTAAAAATATAATAGTAATTTAAAATAAAATTAGTTTAAATGAATTCTTATACTATATGTGCATTATATTAAAAAAATTATTTCATAACTATAAGATAAATACAAAAAAACAAATCTTACATATTTTAAATATTATCATAAACAAATCCAAATAAAAAGTAATATAATACTAAATTGATTAAAATATATCTAGGGTTGTGCAAAAAAACCGGAAAACCGGTAACCCAACCGAACCGATAGTTGACCGGTTTCATTTTAACGGTTTATTGGTTAACCGGTTCTAGCGATTTCGGTTAATCGGTTTTTTACCGGTTAAACGGTTCGATTTTCAGTTTCCTTATTTTTCTAACGGTTTAACCGGTAAACCGATAATAATTTAATTATGTATTTTTTTATTTTATAATTTATATTAATTATTTTATAAATAATTTTTATAGAATAATTTTTAAAAAACATTATAATCTATATAAAATTTTACAAAAATAAATTAAAAACAAATTGAAATAATTTCATTAAAATATGTAAAATTGTTTTAGGAATTATAAATTAACAAAATCAAAATAGTTAAGCAAATTAAAATTTGATGTCTTAAAAGTTCAACCTTCACTTTATGTTTTAACTTTCTCTCCAACACGTCCAATACGAAAACACCTAAAATCAAAGTTATAAATTATAATTTACCGATTTTACTTCCCGTTCTATTGGTTGAGAAGTGAGTTTTATCATATTCGCTTATACTTGGTTGGTCAAAGACTAATCGATATAATGAATTTGAATTTTCTCAAAAAACATATAAAACTTAACAGAATAGCTATAAAATATATTATATTGTTACAATAAAATTATATATTATAACATATTCCTAAATATATCAATAAAATATATTATTATAATATAATATATTTATATTATATTATAATAATAATATTATATATTATAAAAGAGAAAAAAAAGGATGAAGAATAGTATAATAGGAAAGTGCAAACAATAATTTAAAAAAATATATTTTATAAATTTCTTACTTAATTTAAAAAAAATTGAATTATCGGTTCCTTGTTAAACCCGGTTAACCGGCCAGAACCGACCAAAACCGGTAGAACTAGAACCGATAAAACCGATACCATTAACGGCCGGTTAACCGGTTTGTAAAATAAAAGCCAAAACCGGAACCGTTTAACTGGTTAACCGGTTAACCGGCCGGTTGAACACCCCTAATTATATCTCATAACAAAATAAATATGATGTTTTAAAATATTTAATAATTATATAGTAGAAAAAAAAGTTATAACTTAAAATAATAAATTGATTAGAGATATATTTAATAATAAAATAGAGATGTTATCTTATAATATTTAATAAATATAAGATGAAACTAAAAATATTATAGTAATAATATTTTAATTCATGTGTATTATGTAATAATAATTTATTTAAATTATATATAAAAATACTTATAACTCAAGAAAGAAATATATACCGAAATATTTTATTTGAAAAATAATGATAATCATTACTAATTTGGTAACCTTACCTAAAGTATTTTATGTTTAATGATCATTATAGACATCTTATTTTAAGTTCAATATCAATAATTTAATTCACATATTTAACTATAATAATCACTCATTCACATACATTTTTTTAATTGTTATAAATTAGTACCTTATTAGGATTTAAACCTCAATCTTTATTATATACTATTTCATGGTTAATTTATATTTATAATTTTGTACATTAATATTTAATTGATATAATTAATAATTTAAAATAATCACTCAATTAACATCAAAAACTTAATAAATTAAATCGCTTAATTAATTAAAGTATTAAATCATTCTCATTACCATCTTTTACACAAACATAATAAAATCTTTTAGTTAAACTAGCATTTAGCCTGTGCATTTGCACGAGTAATAATATAAAAAATCATGAAAAACAATTACGGATAATATTTTTAATTTTATTTTTAACCGTTTTAAGTTTATGGGTTAGTCAACCCACAATCCGACTCAAATATCCATTTACTCAGCATCATTATATATATATATATATATATATTAGTTAGTTAAAAAGTTAAACTTATATTAATGTTAAAACGTCCCGCGTTCATAAAATTTGGTGTTGAATTTAAAATATAAAGTCTTAGTAGCCTAGTTGGTTAAAGGATTATACTTGTTTAGTTAGGTTGCAAGTTTTAAACATACCTCTAGCATTTTTTATTTTACTAACATGTATCCCGTGCATTTGCACAAGTAATAATGTAAAAAACCGAGAAAAAAATATTACGGTAAAATTTTTATGGGCGGGTCAACCCACAATTCGACCCAATTATCAATTTACTCTCACATATATCCAAATTAACAACAGTTCTCGACCCGGCAATCCGGACACTTTAAAAATTAAGCATCATTATATATATATATAGATTAGTTAGTTAGTTAAAAAGTTGAACTTAAATTGTTAAAATATCATGCGTTTATCAAATTTTGGGTTGAATTTAAAATATAAAGTGTTATTAGCCTAGTTGGTTAAAAGGTGTACTTGTTTTGATAGGTTGCAAGTTCGAACCATACCTACAATATTTTTAATTTTATTTTTAACCGTTTTAAGTTTATGGGTGGGTCAACCCACAATCCGACCCAAGTATCCATTACTCTCACATATATCCAAATTAAACACAGCTCTCGAACCGGCAATCCGGACACTTTAAAAATTAAGCATCATTATATATATAGATTAGTTAGTAAAGAAGTTGAACTTATATTGTTAAAATGTCACGCGTTTATCAAATTTTGGGTTGAATTTAAAATATAAAGTGTTATTAGCCTAGTTGGTTAAAAGGTCGTACTTGATTTGTTAGGTTGCAAATTCGAACGATACCTATAGCATTTTTAATTTTATTTTTAACCGTTTTATGTTTATGGACGGGTGAACCCACAATCCGACCCAAGAATCAATTTACTCTCACATATATCCAAATTAACCACAGATCTCGACCCGGCAATTCGGACACTTTAAAAATTAAGCATCATTATATATATAGATTACTTAGTTAAAAAGTTGAACTTATATTGTTAAAATGTCATGCGTTTATCAAATTTTGGGTTGAATTTAAAATATAAAGTGTTATTAGCCTAGTTGGTTAAAAGGTTGTACTTGTTATGTTAGGTTACAAGTTCAAACCATACTTGTAACATTTTTAATTTTTATTTTTAACCGTTTTAAGTTTATGGGCGGGTCAACCCACAATCCAACCAAGTATCAATTTTACTCTCACATATATCCAAATTAACCACAGTTCTAGACCCGACAATCCGGACACTTTAAAAATTAAGCATAATTATATATATATATATATATATATATATATTAGTAAGTTAAAAAGTTGATCTTATGGTGTTAAAATATCACGCGTTTATCAAATATTGGGTTGAAATTAAAATATAATGTGTTATTAGCCTAGTTGGTTAAAAAGTTATACTTGTTTTGTTAGGTTGCAAGTTCGAACCATAACTATAGCATTTTTAATTTTATTTTTAACCGTTTTAAGTTTATGGGCGGGTCAGCCCACAATCCGACCCAAGTATCAATTTACTCTCACATATATCCAAATTAACCATAGTTCTCGACCCGGCAATCCGGACACTTTAAAAATTAAGCATCATTATATATATGTAGATTAGTTAGTTAAAAAGTTGAACTTATATTGTTAAAATGTCACGCGTTTATCAAATTTTGGGTTGAATTTAAAATATAAAGTGTTATTAGCCTAGTTGGTTAAAAGATTATACTTTTTTTGTTAGGTTGCAAGTTCAAACCATACCTATAGCATTTTTAATTTTATTTTTAACCGTTTTAAGTGTATGGGCGGGTCAACCCACAATCCGACCCAAGTATCCATTTACTCTCACATATATCCAAATTAACCACAGTTCTCGATCCGGCAATTCGGACACTTTAAAAATTAAGCATCATTATATATATGTAGATTAGTTAGTTAAATAGTTGAACTTATATTGTTAAAATGTCACGCGTTTATCAAATATTGGGTTGAATTAAAAATATAAATTGTTATTAGCCTAGTTGGTTAAAAGGTTGTACTTGTTTTGTTAGGTTGTAAGTTCGAACCATACCTATAGCATTTTTAATTTTATTTTTAACCGTTTTAAGTGTATGGACGGGTCAACCCACAATCCGACCCAAATATCCATTTACTCTCACATATATCCAAATTAACCACAACTCTCAAACCGATAATCCGGACACTTTAAATATTAAGCATCATTATATATATATATATTAGTAAGTTAAAAAGTTGAACTTATATTGTTAAAATGTCACGCGTTTATCAAATTTTGGGTTTAATTTAAAATATAAAGTGTTATTAGCCTAGTAGGTTAAAAGGTTGTACTTGATTTGTTAGGTTGCAAGTTTGAACCTAACTATAGCATTTTTAATTTTATTTTTAACCGTTTTAAGTTTATGGGCGGGTCAACCCACAATCCGACCGAAATATCAGTTTACTCTCACATATATCCAAATTAACCACAGATCTCGACCCGACAATCCGAACACTTTAAAAATTAAGCATCATTATATATATATATATATATTAGTAAGTTAAAAAGTTGATCTTATATTGTTAACACATCACGCGTTTATCAAATATTGGGTTGAAATTAAAATATAATTTGTTATTAGCCTAGTTGGTTTAAAAGTTGTATTTGTTTTGTTAGGTTGCAAGTTCGAACATAACCTATAGCATTGTTAATTTTATTTTTAACCGTTTTAAGTTTATGGGCGGGTCAACCCACAATCCGACCCAAATA
The DNA here is from genome assembly GCF_907164915.1 of Impatiens glandulifera. Taxonomy (NCBI): domain Eukaryota; kingdom Viridiplantae; phylum Streptophyta; class Magnoliopsida; order Ericales; family Balsaminaceae; genus Impatiens; species Impatiens glandulifera. The sequence continues at coordinate 42,710 of NW_025918805.1, forward strand.
TTAATTTACTCTCACATATATCCAAATTAAACACAGTTCTCGACCCGGCAATCCGGACACTTTAAAAATTAAGCATCATTATATATATGTAGATTAGTTAGTTAAAAAGTTGAACTTAAATGTTTAAAATGTCATGCGTTTATCAAATTATGGGTTGAATTTAAAATATAAAGTGTTATTAGCCTAGTTGATTAAAAGATTGTATTTGTTTTGTTAGGTTGCAAGTTCGAACCATACCTATAGCATTTTTAATTTTATTTTTAACCGTTTTAAGTGTTTGGGCAGGTCAACCCACAATCCGACCCAAGTATCCATTTACTCTCACATATATCCAAATTAACCACAGTTCTCGACCCGGCAATCCGGACACTTTAAAAATTAAACATCATTATATATATGTAGATTAGTTAGTTAAAAAGTTGAACTTATATTGTTAAAATGTCACGCGTTTATCAAATTTTGGGTTGAATTTAAAATATAAATTGTTATTAGCCTAGTTTGTTAAAAGGTTGTATTTGTTTTGTTAGGTTGTAAGTTCGAACCATACCTATAACATTTTTAATTTTATTTTTAACTGTTTTAAGTGTATGGGCGGGTCAACCCACAATCCGACCCAAATATCCATTTACTCTCACATATATCCAAATTAACCACAGCACTCAAACCGACAATCCGGACACTTTAAAAATTAAGCATCATTATATATATAGATTAGTTAGTTAAAAAGTTGAACTTATATTGTTAAAATGTCATGCGTTTATCAAATTTTGGGTTTAATTTAAAATATAAAGTGTTATTAGCCTAGTTGGTTAAAAGGTTGTACTTGATTTGTTAGGTTGAAAGTTTGAACCATACCTATAGTATTTTTTATTTTATTTTTAACCGTTTTAAGTTTATGGGCAGGTCAACCCACAATCCGACCCAAGTATCAATTTAATCTCACATATATCCAAATTAACCACAGATCTCGACCCGGCAATCCGGACACTTTAAAAATTAAGCATCATTATATATATAGATTAGTTATTTAAAAAGTTGAACTTATATTGTTAAAATGTCACGCGTTTATCAAATTTTGGGTTGAATTTAAAATATAAAGTGTTATTAGCCTAGTTGGTTAAAGGTTGTACTTGTTATGTTAGGTTGCAAGTTTGAACCATACCTATAGCATTTTTAATTTTATTTTTAACCGTTTTAAGTTTATGGGCGGGTCAACCCACAATCCGACCAAGTATCAATTTACTCTCACATATATCCAAATTAACCATAGTTCTAAACCCGGCAATCCGGACACTTTAAAAATTAAGCATCATTATATATATATAGATTAGTAAGTTAAAAAGTTGAACTTATGTTGTTAAAATGTCACACGTTTATCAAATTTTGGGTTGTAATTAAAATATAATGTGTTATTAGCCTAGTTGGTTAAAAAATTGTACTTGTTTTGTTAGGTTGCAAGTTCGAACCATACCTATAGCATTTTTGATTTTATTTTTAACCGTTTTAAGTTTATGGGCGGGTCAACCCACAATCCGACCCAAGTATCAATTTACTCTCACATATATCCAAATTAACCACAGATCTCGACCCGGCAATCCGGACACTTTAAAAATTAAGCATCATTATATATAGATTAGTTAGTTAAAAAGTTGAACTTATATTGTTAAAATGTCACGCGTTTATCAAATTTTGGGTTGAATTTAAAATATAAAGTGTTATTAGCCTATTTGGTTAAAAGGTTGTATTTGTTATGTGAGGTTGCAACTTTGAACCATACCTATAGTATTTTTAATTTTATTTTTAACCGTTTTAAGTTTATGGGCGGGTCAACCCACAATCCGACCAAGTATCAATTTACTCTCACATATATCCAAATTAACCACAGTTCTAGATCCGGCAATCCGGACACTTTAAAAATTAAGCATCATTATATATATATATAGATTAGTAAGTTAAAAAGTTGAACTTATGTTGTTAAAATGTCACGCGTTTATCAAATTTTGGGTTGAAATTAAAATATAATGTGTTATTAGCTTAGTTGGTTAAAAAGTTATACTTGTATTGTTAGGTTGCAAGTTCGAACTATACCTATAGCATTTTTAATTTTATTTTTAACCGTTTTAAGTTTATGGGTTGGTCAACCCATAATCCGACCCAAGTAACCATTTACTCTCACATATATTTAAATTAACCACAGCTCTCGAACCGGCAAACCAGACACTTTAAAAATTAAGCATCATTATATATATAGATTAGTTTGTAAAAAAATTTGAACTTATATTGTTAAAATGTCACGCGTTTATCAAATTTTGGGTTGAATTTAAAATATAAAGTGTTATTAGCCTAGTTGGTTAAAAGGTTGTACTTGATTTGTTAGGTTGCAAGTTCGAATCATACTTATAGCATTTTTAATTTTATTTTTAACCATTTTAGGCAATCCGGATACTTTAAAAATTAAGCATCATTATATATATATTAGTTTCTTAAAATGTTGAACTTATGTTGTTAAAATGTCACGCGTTTATCAAATTTTGGGTTGAATTTAAAATATAAAGTGTTATTAGCCTATTTGGTTAAAAGGTTGTATTTGTTATGTTAGGATGCAAGTTCGAACCCTACCTATAGCATTTTGAATTTTATTTTTAACCGTTTTAATTTTATGGGAGGGTCAACCCACAATCCGACACAAGTATCCATTACTCTCACATATATCCAAATTAACCACAACTCTCGACCCGGTAATCCGGACACTTTAAAAATTAAGCACCATTATATATATAGATTTGTTAGTAAAAAAAGTTGAACTTATATTGTTAAAATGTCACGCGTTTATCAAATTTTGGGTTGAATTTTAAATATAAAGTGTTATTAGCCTAGTTGGTTAAAAATTTGTATTTGTTATGTTAGGTTGCAAGTTCGAACCATACCTATAGCATTTTTAATTTTATTTTTAACCGTTTTAAGTTTATGGGGGGGGGGGGGTCAACCCACAATCCGAATCAAGTATCAATTTACTCTCACATATATCCAAATTAACCACAGTTCGACCCGGCAATCCGAACACTTTAAAAATTAAGCATCATTATATATATATATATATATATATTCAAACTATTCAACTTCCCAAACTAGCATAATTTGTTCAATCTTTCTCAAATTAGCCTCTCTCACTATTCAAAGTTCAAACTCTTAACTTTTTATATATATATATATATATATATATATATATATATATATATATATATATATATATATATATATAATTTTTTAATTTTTTTTATTAATGTAATAACTTATTATTAATTATATATTATATATTTAATTATTTAAAGTATTATTTTTTATTATAAAATAATATTATCATTACCTTTATAAATAATTATTTTAATTATTTCAATATAACAACTTTCTTTTTTATAATTGATTCATACCTATTATAAAAATAAAATTCATTTAAAATAACGATAAAACAATATAAAATGAGTGAAACAAATACAACAACTTAATAATTAATAAAACATATTACAACAATCTTATTTTAAAACTATTGACAATTTTGTAAGGATGTCGTTTACTACGTCTTGTATGAACTTCTTGGTCACACCTCCGACAAATTATGGTCATTCGTGAATTTTCTATTTAAATTTGAATTCGTTGACTTTAACCTCGTTTATTTTTTTCCTTTCTCAATTTTCTTTAGAAATGAGATTATCATATTTTTCTCAATCATGGGTTAATGGGAACATCAAATATGTTTCGTTAATGAGATGAAATTCATACTGCCAAATCTCAGAAAGTGTTGTCAAATTGTGAAATGACTTAATATATTTAGTCAAATCAAGCTTGCATACTACACAACTAAAAACTATATGCGAATATGGAGAGTGATATTGATAAAAAGAAACTAAATAATTTATAATAAATATTTAGTAAGAAGAGAAAATTTAATAAATAAAAATTTGTATGAAGATGTTTTAAAATAACAATATAGGAAATGTTATAAATAAATCATGACAAATTGATAAAGAAACAACGTATATTAATTATTTATTAAGGTAATGATAATATTTATTATATTATAAAAAATAATAATTTAAAAAATGGAATTTATAATATATATTTAATAATAATTTATTATATTACTAAAAATTTAATATATATATCGAGTTAATTCGAGTTTGAATAGTGAAAATGATAGTTTGAAAAAGATTAAACAAATAGGCTAAATTGAGAAGTTAAATTAAAAATGAGTTTTGCCATAACTTTTTTTAAATAATATTTATATAAAAATCAAATGTATGTATAAATTATACTTTATTTATTTATTTTTTAGTTTAAGAAGTTAATCTACTTTAAAAATTATAACTTTTATTTCAACTTATTCGAGTTGTTTAATATTTTTAAATTAATAAAATTAAAGCAAAAATATAGAGATTATATTTACTCCATCAATGTTTAAACTGATATATTATGATTTTTATAGCTTGATAGTTATTTAATTAAATAAATATTTATAATTGTTTTAATATTATTAAATTTGTTTGGTTAAAAATAAATTAAAGTGAAATAACAAACTAGACAAATAACTTCAATATCCGAATTGTATTTTAATTAACTAATAGAACAAAATAATTACCAAGACTCTACAGCCACTTCCTAGTGCCGTAACATCCAACCAAACAACTCTTTTATGCTAAATCATACCATTTAACTTTTACCCACTTATTTATAATTTTAAATAATTTTGAGTTAATTTTTAAAATTTTCTTATTCGGGCAAAATACACGGGATAAAATAAATAATTTGTTTGGAAATGGTGTCGTATTAATCAAAATCATAATTAATTAAATTCTGGACTATTTTAAAATAAACTGAAATGATATAAATAAATATAGTAGATTGAAAAGATATATAGAATGGGGTTATAAAAACCTTTATAGATAACACAAAATGCACGTCCGTGACACAAATGAAGAGCTTGGATCCTTTCCCTAAAGGATCTACAAACATTAATCTAACTAAATGAAAAACAGAAAAAAATAATAGAATTTTTCTTCATTATCGGATTTTGAAAAATCGTGATATTACATTATGAGCATATATTGGATCCTCCTAAGCTTGACCACACTAGATACCTCCTACTTTGTTGACTTGGGCTTGTGCTTTGATTGCAGGGTTGGATGCTTTTTGTCGCCTTAGTCCATGAGCAACTCGTTAATTAATCCTCTTTTGGGTTTGGGTGACCTTCCTAGGTCCGTTTCTTTCACATTTTTTTAATCTACAAAATTATACGCATAATGTTAGGATCTAGGTCGCGGCTGGAGGACCGGGGTTGGGCCGGTCAGCGCATCTCACTCAAAGGGTGGTGATTAATCTGGTTAGAGAATAACACCGGGGTTTCAATACGACACAAACTGTCACAAACCCTTGAACCATGTTCAAGCGCGGAATAGGTTTGTTTCAGGTTGAAGCAGCACACTCACGAGATAGACAGAACCGGTTTCTGGATAAGACAGGTTTGGAAGTTGCTGGGTCGGTTTTGTAACTTGGTGATTCGGTTTAGATGGTGTAGAGTCGGTCAAAGCGGTGTAGATAGGTTAGTACAGCTCGGTTATAAAGTAAATCAGGCGGAAAGTAAATAACAAGACAAGTTTTTATGGATGTTCGGAGATAAAGCTCCTACGTCACCCCTTCCTCTCGAAACCGCGAGAAAGATATTCACTAAGGAATACAAACACAATCCGATCGAGACTTATTTCCTGCTCGATAACAACCGTACAATTTTAACCGAAATTGTAAAAATTACACTTCAACTTAGCAGTTATGCTTTCTAGAGATAGAACACACTCTTTTCACTTGTAGATTAAATGTTCACTGTGTCCCGCATTTACTCCTCTTCAGCTGCTCCTTTTATAGGTGAAATATGCCAACGATCATATTTCATTTCCTTGAATTTGATTGGTTGAGCAGATGTTCAGTGATTCAGACCTGGCGGTCAACCTTTCAGACCTGGCGGTCTGTTCTTCCAGTATGTAGGACAAACCGGCTAGGTTTGTCTTTTACTCAATGTGGTAACTGTCGGTTAGACAGTTGTCTGTACTTGGAAGATTGCCTCTCTGATTTATACTGAAGTGGAAAGATCTTATAGGACGGTTTTCTGCAGCCTGCAGACTGTCCTCAGACTTGTATGAATATGGAAATGTTCAGTCTGTTCCTTTGGTATCATTCTCAACAGATACCCGAAGTATCTTCTTATGCTGGTCGGTCATTTGCCTTAACCGGATGACTTCCGGTTATTGCTTTGACTTCTAGTCGGTTAATGACCGACTATCTGGTGTTTCCAGCCTTCAGTTTTGACCGATCTTGCCTTCTTGTTCGGTCACGCTTCTGGTTGGTTAAGTTTCTTAACCGATGACTTGACCGGTTGGTTTTCTCAATCCGGTTGGGTACTTTGACTGGTCCGGTTCTTTGTTCCTGCATGGGAGGTTTATTTGTGTTAAGTTCTGTTGACTGGTTTAATTTTATCTAACACATAATATTAGTTAATTAATAGATAAAATTCTTACTTTTAAGTCTATTTAAATATTTGTACAATTTTTATATTTTATTTAAATTAGTTTTAAATTTAATTATTTTGTAGTCAATTGATATAACGTCGTTTTCAAATTAATTATTTATTTTATTCACGTGCCTTATCGCATAAAAATATTTTCTAAAATAATTCATTTTCTCAAAATATATGACTAATTAATATAATATTATCTTGTAAAACTCTTATCGATTCATCTCTTCCTATTATAAAAGATATTATTTAAACATGTCGCATTCTCTTCATATAAAAATTACTTCTTTTTAAATCTCTAATTTAATTAATTAATATATAAACATTGATGGGTAATAAATGGGATAAGGAAAGCTATCAATATCAGAAACTTACATTTATGTCTCTCATACAAAGACAATTTTTTTTGAAAATGACCAATTAGTAAAAAAAGATAAACAGAAAATTTTGAATTGACCAAATAGTTAAAAAAAAGATACATTTATGTTTCTAATATTTTATTCATGTTGTTTATTAATGAGTCATGTCGGTTTTTTTGGAGTTGACCGGCACGAAATCCAATGTATTTAATTATATAAAATAATTTAATTTATAAATTAATTTTGATAAAAAATTTGTACTTTTATTTAATATAATAAAATTTTAAACATATAATTAATAAAATAAAAATATTTTATTTATTTAAATAATTTTATACTAAACTACATCATTCGTCTATTTAATCACCATTATTTAGGGCTAGTTTGATTCAGCTTATTCTCAGCTTATTGACGCTAACTTATCCAGCTTATTCTCTGGTACGTTTAATATGATTTTAGTTTATTTAATCGTTAAACTTGAATAAGGTTGGTTTGATTCAGCTTATATGCCCAGCTAACTTATCCAGTTTATTCTCTGGTACGTTTGATATAATTTAATATAATTTTAGTTTATTTAATCGTTAAACTTGAATAAGTTTGGTTTGATTCAGCTTATATGTCCCGCATATTTATTTTTTATATTTATAATATTATTTAATAATTTATATTATATATATATATATTATATATATATAATGTTATATATATTTATTAATTTTAAATATTATTATATGATTTAAATTTAAAATAATATATTTCTAAATAAATTATATTAATATATTAATTTTTAATTTTTTTTGTTAATATATAATTTTAAATATTAATAAATAATTTAAATTAAAAAATAATATATTTTAAAATAAATGATATGAATAAAGAAAGTAATTTATTATTATTATATATATTATTGACCTTTACACATTCTCATTTTTATCCAATTTTTCAATTGTGAATTTATTTTCTAACTCTCTCACCCTATTCATATTATCATTTATTTCATTTGTAATATATAATTTTAAATAATTAAGACTAGTTTAATTTTTAAAATTATAATTATAAATAAAAAAAATAACATTGTATTTATATTTCATATTTTATTTAATTATTTTATATATTAAGATACATATATTATAATTAATAAATAAAAATATATTTAAATATATGTTTTTTTATTATAATTATTTTATATAAATATATAAAAATATTATAAATATATGGAATAGATGAGAGATAATGAATAAAATAATTAGAAAGATATTTAATAAATAAGAGAGAATGTATAAAATGATTAAAAATGAACGAAATAGATTAGAGAGTGAATAAAAAAATATTTAAAAATGATGAGGGAGAAAAACGTTGAGATTATAATCTTAAACGCTGAAGAGGGAGGTAGAGAGAAAATTGAGTTTAAACGCAAAAATGTGTTTGATTATAATATTTTGCGTGAGCTTATTACACAAAGTTACTGTAGCAGCTTATTACGCAGACGCCCGTAAGCTGCTTATAAACGCAAAATAAAACGAACCCTTAGTATTTATTAATGAATTTTTCATTATTAATCTCGTGACTTAAATTCGAACTTTTTATACTTCATAATCATTGTACACATATTACTCTCATTTCGACATCAACAATCTAATTCACATATTTAAGTATAATCAAATTTTCATATAATTTTTTTTAATTGTTATAAATTAGCACATAGCGAATTTGAATATCGATATTTATTATATATTAGGAACACTTTAATCATTAGATCATTTAAGATGATTAGTTTATATTTATAATTTTATGTATAAATATATAATTGATATGTGAGCTCACGTTACAAACACATTACAAGATTAGTAAAAAAATTACTTATTAGTAAAAAAATTACTTAAAGTATTCCATCTTTCTCATTATCATCTCTTACCATATTTGATACAAGCTTAAATATTTAACCATTATTAAATTCTTAACCTTATTTTTCAGCATTTTGTACTTAATTATCTCATAATTAGAAACTTTCACATAAAATAGTTATTAAATAAAAAGATAGGCCTTGTTCGGATTGAGATTTTTGAAAAAACCTAAAGAGGGAAATATGTTGGTGATAGATAATGGAGAAGCCTACAGTACACGACCAAAAAAGATAGAAAAAAAAAGAAGGTTTATCTAGGGTTTAGAATTCTTAGCTTGGGCCTACCTTGAGCACTTGAAAAAGAAAAGAAACAAAATGAAAGTTCGGGATACAAACTCACGACTCCGGACTCCCTCTTCCTCTTTTCTTTATTCTCAACTGCGAACCAAGCCTACTCACTTGAACATTCTACTATACAATTCTCATATTTTAATCATCTTATATGCTAACATTTACTTCTGTAGTGTTTTCAAGTTTAGACTATTTTCCGTCTCTCTCATAAAAGGTACACTTCACCTTTAATTACGCATATTCTAGTTGCGAACTATGATTGACCTAGACGTACACATGTCTATGAACAGAATGGGTGTGATTCCTTAGTCATATACTATAAATTAGGCATCCCCTCTTTTAGCATAGTGGCAACAAGAGGTGGATATTCCCCAGGCCTCCATGAGGTCCCGAGTTCGAGCCCGTCAGGCGGCAAGTTCTGCGCCTGGTTAATTGGTTAAACATGTTTGCGGGCTATGTACTTAACCCGCGATGATTAGTCGCACTCCATAGGAATAGAGGAACCCAGCGTTCTCAAAAAAAAAATTAGGCTTTTAAATTTTGGATATATACTTGATTTAAATTATATTTTTAGTGTAAAATTGTCATGTTAAAAAAAACCAACAATTTTTAAATAGAGACCGTCTTGGTAGTGTGTTGAGACATTTTTTCACGCGCAACCAATATTGGACTCAAAAGAATTTCTTTTATTTTTCTTTCTAGTTTCTTAAAAGAGCAAATTGTGTAGCGACTCTTATAAAAAGAGTTAAAGACGTAAATGACCAATTTTAAGGTGTACATTTGTCGAATCGAACAAAACACAATATCAGCTCAAATCTGAGTGATAAAAATAATAACAAGTCACTCTACTATATTTAAAAATTCATCAAAGAGATTAAAAAGAAATGACTTCCTAATTTTTATTTATATAGTTTGTAAGAGAATAGAAAGAATTAATATAATTTAAAATTTTTCCTTCAAACTTAAACTTAAGTTCTTGTTTAAATTGGTTGAAATGTGTTAAGTGAGGTATTAATTAATTATAAATGTAAAATTATATTATTATATAAAAATTACACAAATTTAACAAAATTTTGTCAATTTAAAATTACTGAACGTGATAACATTTATTTAATTTCTATCAATTTTTTAAATTCCATATTAAATTTCAAATGTTGTAACATATTATATATATATATATGAGGAGTGATAGGATGAAGGAATTTGGGAGAGGCAATGGAGGAGAGAATGATGTGTCAATATATCATTAGTTGTAAAAGGATAAAAGGCGAGGAACGACGCTTATTTAAGCGTTAATAACAGTAATTCAAACATCGCCAAAAGTCTATTTTATTTGTAAATTATTATTTTAACAATTCTTTTAAAATTTTATTTATTTATATTTCTACGTTTTTTAAGATGATGTTTTAATATTTAATTTTTTTATAAATTAAATAAAACAATATTTTAAGGATAATAAAAAACTTAAATAATTAAATGAAAAGAACATTAATGTTATATTTATTTAAATAAAATACATTAAATTTTAAATAAATAGTTCCCTTATGAAACTTTACTAGTTTCTGTCACACTTTCATAAAGGATTATTTGACGATTTGAGAGCTGGTATAGTTGCCTCAACTTCTATTAATGCATTCACAATTCCCTCAACTTGTTTCTCAACTTCTATTAATGTATCCACAATTCCTATTTCAAGTCAAATGAGTACACAACAAATACTAGCAATGGTTTCAACACTTCTATTAGAAAACAGAGTGGCATTCATACCTCTTTTGCACCACAAATGCTGGCAATGGTTTCAACTATAACAAAAAAGTCATTTTCATTTCAGATGAGTACACAACAAAAATTTAGCTCTCTTTGAATAGGCGATTGATTACTATTAATAAATCAAGTTCTAATAAGATGGAATCCCGGTATTGACAATAATCTTGTTAAACTACTTACTGCATCAGCTTGTTTTCTTCTAACATCATTCAACTCCAAATCAAAGTGTCCTTACAGATATAAATGAAAATAGAAACTAGTGTAAGAAATATAAATAAGGAGTTTAGATCTTTTCCAAAACATCTTGACAAAACATCTTAACAAAAGCCCATATTAAGTTTCGAGGCTAGACTCTTTGCACTATACAAAATAGAAAAACCTGAATATAACACCACAAACTTGATAACAATTTCCTCAATATGTTACACATAATTACTTGAAAACTTCTTAGCTAGTAACGTCTAATTAATCTAAATAAGCAATCTAAAAGCAATGAAAGATATTAACAAAACCTTAAATTTGAAAACACAACTTATAGGTATAAAAGAGATAATGTTGCCAATTCATATGCCTAGACCATTATAAAATTGATGGTATTAAACCAAAGAATGCTATATGGTTAAATTTGAAAAATATTTATGTACAAAACTTCAACCTAGAAATCAAAAATAAAATAAGTGGTACTTGCTCAACAAAATCATGTACTCAAAATAAATTTCAATTAGTTTCAAAAAAACAAGTAAAAGACGCAAGTTATAAATATAATAAACAATCTCGACTAACGAACTATGAGTATTAATAAACATAGGCAAAAGAGTGTATTAAAATGTAGAAATGTTATATGAGCGTCCCCATCACAACTGATTCTAGATATCTAATATTCAATTGAAATATGTTGGGTCAAATTATTTTGACTAAGTGTTGAAATAATTTAACCACTGATATTTTGATGATGAAATAACTTATGAGTTTTGATACAGGTGTATTGAGACAATATGTTATAAGACTTGGATCTAATGAGGGTCATTAGACAGATTTTGGTTTTCATTGCATAAAATTAGACTTACAGTCTAACTCATCGGAGTTAGACGAGTAGTCTAATATACGTGTAATTAGACGGATGGTCTAATAGATACACGGAATTAGACATAAGTCTAATAGAATTAGACATAAGTCTAATAGAATTAGACGTACAGTCTAACTCATCGGAGTTGACATGTAGTCTAATAGATGTAAAGAATTAGACGCAACTCTAATGAATACACGAAATTAGACGTAAGTCTAATAGAATTAGACGTACAGTCTAACTCATCGGAATTAGACGTGTAGTCTAATAGATGTAAAGAATTAGACGGATGATCTAATAAATACACGGAATTAGACGTGAGTCTAATATGTTTGTAATTAGACAGGTAGTCTAATTGATATTCGGAATTACACATACAGTCTAACTTAGTGGAGTTAGACGTGTAGTCTAATATATTTGTAATTAGACGGGTAGTCTAATTTATGCGGAATTAGACGTGTGGTCTAATTAATGAAAGTTAGACGTGCGTCTAACTCCTTCAGACAAGTCTGAGGTAGAACCGGTATTAGACGTGCAGTCTAACTCAGTGGAGTTAGACGTGCAGTCTAATGGTTATTGGATAATTAGACGTGTGGTCTAATTAATAAAAGTTAGACGTGCGCCTAACTCCTTCAGACAAGTCTGAGTTAGAACCGGAATTAGACGTGCAGTCTAACTCAGTGGAGTTAGACGTGCAGTCTAATGATTATTGGATAATTAGACGTGTGGTCTGTTTATGAAAGTTAGACGTGCGTCTAACTCTTTCAGACAAGTCTGAGGTAGAACCGGAATTAGACGTGCAGTCTAAATCAGTGGAGTTAGACGTGTAGTCTAATGATTATTGGATAATTAGACGTGTGGTCTAATTAATGAAAGTTAGACGTGCGTCTAACTCCTTCAGACAAGTCTGAGGTAGAACCAGAATTAGACGTGCAGTCTAACTCAGTGGAGTTAGACGTGCAGTCTAATGGTTATTGGATAATTAGACGTGTGGTCTAATTAATGAAAGTTAGACGTGCGTCTAACTCCTTCAGACAAGTCTGAGGTAGAACTAGAATTAGACGTGCAGTCTAACTTAGTGGAGTTAAAAGTGCAGTCTAATGGTTATTGTAATTAGACGCGAGTCTAATTCTATTAGACCAGGCGGTCTAATAGACATTTTTCTATTAAAAAGAGATGACTTATTTCATTAGACTGATTTTCACAATCCGTCTAACTGAAATACGTCTAATGCTCAGTTTAAGTAGTACACTTGAATCTAGCATTTCACCTACCCACGTGCTATAGCTGTACCCTACTTCTGTTCCACTTTATAGTGAAGATTAGTACAGGAGCTATACGCATCCAATCAAGGAATGCCACGTAAGAGAATTTTCCTCAAATTACTTGTTTTGTAGGTACATCCCTGATGGAATATTCGACGCACTACCAGCTCTGTACGACCACGATCCTTGTGCTCAGAACCTGCTGTGTACAATGGAGGCTTTCTAATGGAAGAGTGCCACGTATCATTCTTGAAGTTTCGACCGTTAGCTCCTGCTCAGTATTTAACCAATCTTAAGGACAACGGACGAAGCACCTTACCTGTTACTTGCCAATCTTGCTTACTAAAACTACAGAGAATTCAAGCTTTTGAATATTGTGAAACTTCTTTCTGATTGTACTGTGTGTGAATCGAGAGAGAGAGCTAGAATCAAAACACCTTTAGCTGAGTGATATTCTTCATCTTGTATTGAACAAAAAGTGTTATGTTCAATAGTGAGCTAAGTATGTGTGTAAACTGTATTTGATTCTAATCATATTATAGTGAATCCTTCCGGTGGTTGGAAGAAGGGGTGACGTAGGAGAGTTTTTCCAAACATCCATACACAAATTGCTGTGTTCTTCTTTTCTGTCATCCTTTCATATTTCATCTTGTGCTTCAAACCCATGTAAACAATTCTGCCTTGAATCCGTTTCAAGTGTTTACACAAGTTTGCGTAGAATAGAAAGCGAATTAAATCTCTAACATGATTTCTTTCAAACCGTTGCCTTCATCCTTAGCCAGACCCCGTCTCTATCGATAAAGCTGATCCTATCAAAATATATTGCACTTTAGAACTGTTTGAACTTTTAACAATCCACATCTAAGTGACATTATTTAAAGACACTCAAGTGAAAAAAAAACACACAATTAAACAAGATTCAGTCATTAACCTAGCCCAAAAACATAAACAATTAATAAAAATACTTAACAAATTGATAGAAAAATTAAGCAGATTAATTTTTGAACCGGCCAAATAAACTAAACAGAGATTAATCTTCATGTGCAGGTACTTAACAAACCGGAACCGGTTGAGGCATCAAAAACCGGTTGCTACTACTTCAAAGAAACCAGCCTCAAGTGATCGAGTTAAAAGATCACAGGAACCGGCTTCACTGTCTCAAAGCGACCGGTTAACGAAGAACAAAAGATTACACTCCAACCGGATCATAATGCACAAGACACAGAAACCGGACAGTACAGATCAAAAGTCAGAAGATTCAAATCTCAAGAGTGACGTACCATGACGGAAGAAACGTGTCTTGAAAGAATAAAAGAAGATCAGATCCGATCAGAAGCATGCGAGGAAAGCAATGATGCTTTGCTGATCCGATGCTGACAGCCGGAAGCGGATGCTCAACACGTGTATCAATCTGAAAACCGGCTATGTCATCATATGCTCAGAGTCACCTGCATGAATGCCAGGTGTTGAGGAAGTTGAAGCGTGCAAGCAACCTTTCTGCAAACAAGCGTGATGACGATCAACCAATCCAGAAGAGAGAGAAGAAAGTAGCCGTTAGCTACTTTCAGCTATAAAAGGAAGACGGATCGTCTTCATTAAATGAAAGTGATGGATTACAAAAACAAATCATCAAAGCATTAAATTCTAGAGAGATAAAGTGTTATATCCCAAAAACCGGTGTGTTCAAAACCGAAAGTTCTTTGTGTGTGTTTGTATTGAGTAATTGTATTACATCAAAGTGTGAGTTTGGTGTAACCGGCGAGTAGCGAAGTTGGGCTCGACCGGAAGTGTAATTGTAACTCTAAAGAGTTAGTGGAGATCCTTCTCATAACCTGAGAAGAAGGGGTGACGTAGGAGGGTTTGCTCTGAACATCCATAAACAAATCCCTTGTCTCGTGCTCTTTCATTCGCTTTCATTTCCTGCTTTCTTAACGTAAACCGCAAACTAATCATACTTCCAAAACCGGTCACTCACTTCCATTAAACTTACTCCTTATAAAACATCATCTAAAAGTCGCATTCGTTGCTTCAACCTCAAACAGACATTTCCGCCCTTGAACCCGGTTCAAGAGTCTGTGACAGGTTGTGCAGTGCTGAGAAAGGTTTTAGTCTTTAACCGGACTATCACCAAAAGAGTTGTGTGTTGTGTATGCGGCCACCCTTACCTGAAACCGGAAAACACCCCGGTCCTCCAAGGGCGTCCCCGATCCTAACAAGTGGTATCAGAGCGAGGTTCTTAGCACTTAAGCAACCAAAGATGGTGGGAAGCATGACCCACAGCGATAAGCCGCCAATGCTAAACAGCGAAGCATTTAGCAGTTGGAAGAAACAGATGTATCTACATCTGATAACGTTAGATGATGAGATGAGCCGAGTCCTGAAAGAAGGACCGATCAAGATTAACAAGGAGGAAAGCCAGTGGACGAGTGAAGATCGGAGAAGAAGCAACCTGGACAACCATTGCATGAGGCATATCTACAAAGCTATAGATAACAACACTTTGAACAAAATATCAGAGTGCGAAAATGCAAAGGAAGCCTGGGAAACGATTATCCAGATCCACGTGGGAAACGAAAGAACCAAGGAGAATAAAATCTTGGTGGCTACGCAGAAGTATGAAAACATAAGGATGAAACCGAGAGAAAATATGAAGGAATTTAGCAACCGGTTCACCAGCGTAGTAAGCGAGCTTCAGACACTCGGAAAGAAGTATGACAACCGAGAATTGATCATCAAAGCTCTAAGATCACTGCCAAGCACGTGGGATATCAAGACCATGGTGATGAGGGAGTCTAGCACTCTTGGGCAAATGAAGTTGCATGATGTGTTTGAGGATTTGAAAGCCTACGAATTCGAGATCAAGTCACGGATCGAAGATGAAGCATCTACATCAACCGCAACAAGAGCCTTGGTCACATCGGTGGAACCGGCGGCTCCAGTATCAACCGCACCGGCTCCAGTCAAAAACACTGATTAAATAACCGACGATGTGATGGCGATGCTAGCCCAGAAATTCGGGAAATTCATGAAGAAGAGCCAACCACCATCTAATAATGATTTTAATTATAACTATGTAGATAAATCAAACAAAAGATGCTATAACTGTGATGGTTTTGGACATTTCAGGTCAGAGTGTAGAAAACCAAGAAGAGACGATAGAAAACCGGAAGGAAATTATCAAGGAAATAATTATCAAGGGAATAATTATCAAGGAAACCAGTATCAAGGAAATAATTATCAAGGAAACAATTATCGGGGAAACAACAACAACCAACGAAACGACTACCGAAGAAATGATGATCAACATGCTGATGAAGGAAAGGAGATCCAAAAAGCTCTCATTGCATCCGACGGTGGAAGCGAGTGGGCATATTCCGACAATGAAGATGGTGAAGAGAAAGTAACATGCTTCATGGCAAACGACGAAGAGGTATTTGATTTCTCTTCTGATGAGTTTACTAAAGAAGATCTAGTATCTGCACTCAACCAAATGGTTGCTGAGTTCAGAAATATATCTGCGTATATGCCAACACCTGTAGAACCTAAAACCGAACAAATAAATGATGAAAACGATAAAACATGTGAGATCAAAACACATGAACCGGATGAACTATTCTCGGATAATGAGGAGACAGTTCAACCGGTAATGGAAACCGATGAACGAGCAATGTACGTCACGGCTGCGTGGGAGAGTTCACGTCAAGCAGTGAAACAAATGTGTAACTATAAACGACATCCGAAGTGTAGATATGGTATCGGTTATGATCCAAGTAAACAAAATGAAACAAAACAATCTAACGGGATGAAACTAACGAAAAACAACCTTCCATTTATAAAATTTGTCAAAAGTTCACAAACCGAAAATGACCTAAAACCGGAAGAAACGCTTAAGTATGTAGGTCCTAACGAATCTGAAAAATGGCTTCATCCTGAGAGAAGGAAAGCCAACCGGAAACCAAATAAAAATAATAAAAACCGACATCAAAGAAGCCCATCACCACATAAGGCATTCTTGAGCAACGGCCAAGAAGTTAAGCCAAATATTATCAAAACAATAACCGGGAAAGTGATCCGACTAATTCAAGTCTGGATCCCAAAGGGACTAATCAATCATGGACCCAACTAAATGTGGGTACTAAAAAGGTGTAAATAATTGTTTGTTGCAGGTTAGGAGGAGCAATCGGTTAAAGAATTCTGAATGGTACCTGGACAGTGGATGCTCAAGGCACATGACCGGAAACAAGGAGCTACTGACCGACATCAAGTACGAAACCGGAGCATTCATCACATTCGGGGATAATTCAAAAGGTAAAACCGTGGGCAAGGGTAAGATTGTCCATGGTGAATTATCCATAAATAATGTGCTATTAGTAGAAAAACTAAGCTTTAATTTACTGAGCATAAGCCAAATGTGTGATGTGGGCTACAAAGTTGAATTTCATAAAAACTCATGTTTAGTCAAAAATCAAAATGATGACACTTTGTTAACCGGTAACCGGATAGGAAACATTTACAAAGTGAACTGGAAAACTGATTTCGAAAAACCTGTGTGTATGATAGCCGGAAATGATCCAAATTGGCTTTGGCATAAACGGTTAAATCACTTGAATTTCAAAACGATTAACTTTATTTGTTCCAAGGAACTGGTTCACGGCTTTCCAAATGTTAAATTTTCAAAAGATAAAGTATGTGCTGCATGTCAAATGGGAAAACAAGTGAAATCATCCTTTAAAAGTAAAGGAAATTATCAATCTGAAAGATGTTTAGAACTGTTGCATATGGACTTGTTCGGTCCGGTTAAAGTAACTAGTTTAGGAGGCATGCATTATACTATGGTAGTTATTGATGATTACTCCAAATTTACTTGGGTTACTTTCCTAGCTTCTAAAAATCAAGCAACTTCAAACTTGATTAAACTGATTTTGAGAATACAAAATGAAAAATCTATTCGAGTAAACAAAATTAGAAGTGATAGAGGAACTGAGTTTATTAACAGTAATTTAACTACTTTTCTTGATGATTCCGGTATTAGGCACGAGTTGTCTAGTGCCAGAACTCCTCAACAAAATGGCCTGCCTGAGAGAAGAAACCGAACTCTCAAGGAAGCCGCAAGGTCAATGATAGCCGATTCGGGTATCGCTCAAAAGTTTTGGGCTGAAGCTATCAACACCGCTTGCTATACACAAAATCGATCTCTAGTGACTAAACGGTTTTCGAAAACTCCTTTTGAAATTTATTTTGATAAAATTCCAAGTGTACGGTATTTTCGAATTTTTGGTAGTAAATGCTTTGTTCACAATAACGGCAAGAAGTACTTGACCGCTTTTGATGCTAAATCCGATGAGGGAATAATGTTGGGATATTCAGCTGTGAGTAAAGCCTACAGAGTATACAATACTAGGACTTTAACAGTTGAAGAAACCGCACACGTTGTTTTCGATGAATCGGTTGAGCGAAACACTGCATTACCCTTCGATCTTCACAACAGAATAGAAAATTTCAATATCTATTCTGATGATGAAGACGAGGTTCCGGTTTTTAGACGCTTTGTCAAGGACCAAGCGGTTGATGTTGAAATTCAACCTGATCAAGCTGCTTTACCGCAGAAAGTTGACGCTTCAGTTTCTACTGAAGAAATCGGTCGGTCTGACTCTGTTCAACCTACCGATCAGTCTAACCTTGATCAGCCAGCCGAAAGCTTGGTAGACACGTCTCGGATTAACCTCAGAAGGAACAAAAATCATCCTCTTGAACTAGTAATAGGTAACATATCCTCACCCGTCCGAACTAGGCAACAAAATTTGGATCACTATGGAAACTCTGCTTTCATATCACAAATTGAGCCGAAAAAGGTGGATGAAGCACTGTCAGATCCAGATTGGATCTTGGCAATGTAAGAGGAATTAAACGAGTTTGAGAGAAATAAAGTCTGGTACCTAGTTCCTAGACCGAAAAACAAACCGGTTATAGGCACACGATGGGTATTCAGAAATAAACTCAATGAAGACGGTTTAGTTACGAGGAACAAAGCCCGATTAGTGGCTCAAGGCTATAAGCAGGAAGAAGGCATTGATTTTGAAGAATCATTCGCCCCTGTAGCTAGACTTGAGGCCATTAGAATATTTTTAGCATATGCAGCTTTCAAAAAGTTCAAAGTTTATCAAATGGATGTTAAAAGCGCTTTTCTAAACGGTAAAGTAAATGAAGAGGTGTATGTTAATCAACCTCCAGGTTTTAAAAATTCAGAACATGAAAATCACGTTTACCGGCTGAATAAAGCTCTTTACGGTTTGAAACAAGCTCCAAGAGCTTGGTATGATACTTTGACTCAATTTCTATTTGATCACAAATTTACAATAGGTTCAGTAGACAAAACCCTCTTTAAATTTGAAAGAAAGGAGCAAATTTTACTTGTTCAAATTTATGTTGATGATATCATATTCGGGTCAACCGACCCAAAGTTATGTGACAAATTTTCGAAAATGATGACTGATAGATTTCAAATGAGTATGATGGGGGAAATGAGCTTCTTTCTAGGACTTCAGGTTAAGCAGATGGAAGCCGGAATCTTTATAAGCCAACCGAAGTATACAGCCGAACTGCTGAAAAGATTTGGGATGGATACATGTGCCGAAGCGGCTACGCCAATGAGTCATTCCGTGAAGCTGGACAAAGATGAAGATGGTCAAGCCGTTGACATCACAGCATATCGAGGAATGATCGGATCGCTGTTGTATCTCACAGCAAGCCGACCTGATATTCTGTTTGCGGTTGGAGTGTGCGGAAGGTTCCAAGCAAACCCAAAGCAAACTCATTATACGGCGGCTAAAAGAATCTTGAAATATCTGAAGGGAACTCAAGAAGTGGGATTCTGGTATCCAAAAGACTCGAGCTTCAATCTAATAAGCTACTCAGATGCCGATTACGCGGGATGCAAAATCGACAGAAAGAGTACAAGTGGAACCTGTCAGTTTCTGGGTGACCGGTTAGTTACTTGGAGCAGCAAGAAACAAACATCCGTTGCAACGTCAACCGCAGAGGCGGAGTACTTAGCGGCTGGAAGCTGCTGTGCACAACTCCTCTGGATCCAACAGCAACTCAGGGACTTCGGAATAGAAGCAAAGGAGTCTCCAATCTTCTGTGACAACACCAGCGCCATAGCAATCACATATAATCCGGTGTTGCACTCAAGAACAAAGCATATCGACATCCGACATCATTTCATCCGAGAGCATGTTCAGGAGAAACACATCCGACTGGAATATGTGTCGACCGAGCAACAAGTAGCGGACATCTTCACAAAACCGCTACAGGAAGCTAAGTTTTCACATTTTCGAAATATCTTGGGTCTTACTAATCTTAATCAATTGATATAATCATGATGAATGCTTGTATACAAAACCGGGATATGTGTTCAGGGAAAAGCTAAAGCTTCTCAAACCATATTCAAATAGGCCATTAATAAATCAAATATGCTAACCGGGAGGAAGTCTCCAGTTATGCCCGATTATCTCATTTCTTTCAAATCAAATGTATGTTTACTATACGGTTGAAATAACCAGGTTGAAGTGGATAAAACAAATCCAAAGTTGAACAATTGTTGATATCAATCAACTATTTTTCATAAACGGAAATATCCTACTAAAACCGGTCATGAAAAACCGTTCAGTACATATGCACTCTGGTCTGATGAAATGAACTTTTCCGGTTAACCTGAGATGACCGACCGAGTTTTCGTGCATGTTTTGAAACATGAAGCCTGTGATTAATTAAAAACAAGTCTACCACAATCGAGATGACGACATGTGTCCATCATCAAGAGAGGGAGACTTACATCTTGTCAATAGATATTTGTCATCATTGCTATCTTAGTAATTATTAGATTTACCTTGGAAATAACCATTAGTTACTTCAACAAGTTAAGTCTATTAAATAGCTGATGACATCATCGGGCATGCTTAAACTCATTAAAGATCAAGCCGAATCCTCGGGCTATATAAACCATCCTTAATTCTTTTCAAAAACATCACAAGCTCACTATTCACAAGAATCATTCTTGAGATAAAATCCTCTTTCTCTCTCAAAAACAAACATGAATACCAACCCCCTAGCCAAGAAAATCCTATTGGCAGATTTTGAATCAATCTACCAATATGAGGATCATGAAGTCAAGGAAATGTTCTTAGCCATAGAAAGGAGTGGGCTAAGAAGTTTTCTTGAGAACAGGTTCATCATCGACTACCGTGTAGTCGAAGAACTGTTTGAAACCGTGAAAGAGGTGCATCGAGATATACTCGTCGCACATGTTTACGGTCAAAAATTCCTATTCAGCGAGACGGATTTCGCTGTATACTGCGGCTTACCCAATGAAGGGGTAACCGACCTAACCTATTCTCCGGTGACAATGGAAGAAATGTGTTGCCGGTTCTCTGGATCTAACATCCCGGTTAAACCCTGGGGTGCTAAGAGTCAACTTTCTCACAAGTACCAGATTCTCTGCGAGATTCTGGGAAAATCTGTCTTGTGCAGAGAGAAAAGTTACTATTACACTCAAAGGGTCTTCGAGATGATGATCGCCGTAACGGTTGGGACACCGGTTAACTGGTCCTGGATCATCTTCAGTAACCTGAAGAAGATGATTCTCTCCAATAAAACCGGCTACGCTCCTCAGCTGAGCGGTTTCTGCGAAAGTCTGGAGATCCACTCCGGACCCTTCGTCACTCTTCACCCAAGGCACGTGCTCACCAAAGAACGAGTACAAGAGATGATCGACCGGTGGGAAGCGGTTAAAGCCAGAAGAATTCAAGCGGCTGAGGCTTCAAACGCTCAAGCGGCTGAGTCATCAAATGTCTAAACCTGTCTTTCCTCTTTTCTTTTATCCTTTCTTTACAAAACCGGTACTTTTGCTGTACTACCGGTTTCGTACTCCAATCAATCAATCAGATTTCTTTCCTTTTCAAGTCAAAATCTACAATATTCAATGCGTCGTATCAAAAATAAATCATTTCACTCTTGGAAATATAAATCTCAAAGCATGCCTGACTTGATTTGACAAGACTTGCTTTTATTCTCTTGGAAAATCACAAAAACATTAATGACTAAGCATAAACGGCTAGATTTTTAAATCCTCTCATTAAATGCTCTCATTCATTCCAGACTATAAAAGGGGATTCAACCTCCATTTTCAAAAACACGCCTTCAAGCATTCTTCTCTCTAAAACTCGAAAGCTCAAAGAACTCTCTCAAACTTTTCTTCACTACTCATCACCATGTCTGCCGAGCTAAGAAACACTCTTATCATCGATTTTGAGGATATCAAGGATAGTGCCTACTATGACTGCATTTTTCAGCACATCATAGACTCTGGTTTGAAAGGCTTTCTCAAGGGTTCGGACACCATCCTCGAAGAGGAGGTGTATGAATTCTTTAACAATGGTCATATTCTGGATGACGGCAGCATCCGCACCATCATCGACGGCCAATTCCTCAAGTTCACCGAGGAGGAATTCGCCACCTTCTTTCACCTTCCGACCGAAGGCTTTTCTGACTTCCCGACGCCATTCCTGCCGGCTAAGGAAGACTTCTTCCAGATGTTCTCCTCTTCCAACGCTCCGATTAAAGACTTTGGGAAGAAAGAGACACTTGCTCCTCACTACCAAGTCCTGCATGACTTGGTTCAAAGGTCTATCATAGGCCGAATGCCCAACCAGAACTACAGCCGGGAGGCATTCGACATTATGATAGCAATCATTCGCAACTCCTCCATCAACTGGTCCACCTACCTCTACAACAAGCTGAAGCAGCTCATGACCGCTGCAAGAGGAAGGATCAGTTATGCTCCTCAAATCACCCGGTTTCTGATGTCCAAGCGTCGCAACCTTGGAACCGGTGTTCCGGTTGGACCGTCCAACACTTTCACCATGATCATGATGCACAGGTGGATATCAAGGATTGAGGAACGATCACCTGAAAACACCATTGAAAAATGGTATGAAAGGATGGTGGAAGGAGGATGGTTCACCGAAGATTAAATTTTTCTTTCTCTTTACTTCTATTTTCCGGTTCTTGGTCATTTTGCTGTACGACCAAAACCGCTCAACATCGAATGTTATTTCTAATGAAATAGTTAATCTTAAAAAGTCTCCGGCTTTTCATTTTCATTGTTCCTTTCCGGTTTTTCAAACTTATACAAAAACTTAAAGTTAACTTAACTATCTCCGGTTAACAAAACTTCAAGAGAAACCGGAACTTCGAGCAAAGATAAAAATTTGAAAAATCTTAACCGCCCATGGTTTTACCTCTCAAAATTTACCGCCCATCGAATTTCCGCTTTTACCGCCGAAAGTTACGGCAGTAACTTTTTGGAGGGAAAGTTGGCGCCAAAACATTAAACTGACGGTTCATCTTCAAAACCGCTTGGAACCGCCATCTATATAAACTCAAATCAGCCCATTCAACACACGTGCTTTCTCTCTCTAAAATTTCCAGAACTTCAAAGATCTCCTCTCTCCGATCATCATCACTCTTCATCTTCTTTTCTCAAATACTATCATGGATCTAGGCAAAGCTCCATTTCAATGGATGTTGCAGGTAGATTTCGCAGACATTGACGAGCATGCTGACGACAAGAACAAGGCTGTTCTTCAACTTCTACGAGAATCTGGGTTGGAGAAGTTCCTTTCTGGTCCGTTCACCATTTATCCGGCGGCGGTGACAGAGTTCTTAGCGACGGCGACGCTGTTGAAGAGAAAGATCTCGGCTACTGTCAACGGGAAGGCCGTCCTTATCACTGAAGAAATCTTTGCGGAAGCCCTTGGTCTGCCCAACACAGGTTCAGACCTAAAGTTCGACTTAACCGAAGCAGAATCAAATGCTGCCCGGTTGGTTGTATCTCTCTCAGGTCAGGATCTGGTGATTCACAACAGCCGGAAGATCAAACTAAAACCGGAATACAGATGGTTAGTGACCGTCATCGCCAAATCGCTTCAAGGAAAGGGAGGTAACTTCGATAACCTCACAAAGTTTAAGCTCAGAATGTTGTTAGCCATCGTTCGCGGAGACAAGGTGGACTGGGGATACGTTATATACGAAGAGTTTTGTCAAATGGTGATTAAGAAAGATGGCCGGGTGCAGGCCTATGCTATGCAAATCGTCAAAATTCTTGAGTTCCTTAATGTGGAACTAGGTGAAGGCATACCGCTTCCGATCTCCAACATTCTTGACTCTGAGTCAATGGCAGAAAAACCGGAGAAGACGATCAAACCTAAATCCTCAAAGACTAAATCATCTAAGGGAGCTAGCTCATCGGTTCCAGTTGAAGAAGAAACAAGACAGAAGAAACCGTCAAGAAAAGCGGTTGAGGCAGAAGCTCCACCAGAACCGAAGAGAAGGAAGAAGGTAGCTGCGAAGAAGAGTTCAAAGAAACCGGCGGACTCCGAGAAAACGCTTTCCTCGGACAATCCACTGGAAAGAACCGCAGATGTATTTCAGCCCATCCCAATCAACACCGTTATCCCAACTCCCATCCCATCCAATTCTCCAAGGCAAACCGAATCTTCGGGGAGCAAGGAGAACAAGTCAAACTCAAAGGAGGAGGCAGAGGGAAATGTTCACTCTGCAACCTCCAAGTCACCCAGTAAGCAAGCCGAAGAGGTATTAGCCGATGTGGGCTTGAATACCTCAGAAGCAATTCAGAATGTGGTCTAGGAGATCACAAGAGAAACCGAAGAGGACGATGTCTCAAGTCGTCGGAAGCCAGACAATCAGGTTGAAATACCTGATCAAACAGAAGTTCAACCGGTCGATGAGACGACCAAATCACCAGAAACTGCTCCTCCGGCTCAGGAGGGAAATATTGAAGAACAGGAACCTTCCGGTTCCGCAGGAGGCAAGACAGCTCCAGAAGGTTCCACTCAGGTAGACAAAGGCAAAGGCATTCTTTTTGAAGAAACAACAGAAACCGGAACGGGCACGTTGCAAATCGATCCTCAAACTGAAGCCATAACCGGAGACGAGTTTCCATACACCATAGAGCAAGAAAATGAGCTATTTGAGGAATTTATTCAAGACATGAACAAAGGTGCAAGTGAAGCGCTAGCTCCATACATCCGGTGGGTGAAGCTCCGATGCGAAACCAAATTATCCGACATGCTTCCAGGTTTTAGTGGAAACAGACAGTGGGACAAACTCGTCAAGCTAGAAGAAATGGCACTCGAGCTAGCTAACACCAATCTAATCCAACCGGCGTTTAACAAAGCTCCGGTAATCCTTGAAAACGTTCGGTTACAGGCAGTTGAGAATGCCTTTCAAGAAATCAAAGTAAAGACACTAGAACCGATTGAAATGAAGATGGCCGAACGATTTCTTGGGGTACGAGAACAGCTTGTGCGAAATTTCGATCGTCTTGACAAGCAATGGTGGAAAAGTTGCCAACGCTAATTCAACAATCCTGAGTTATATCAAAGTAAGCCTTTCTTTATAAGTGGTGAAACATCCGGCACCTTTGAAAACCTGGAACAAGAAGCCTCTCAACCGGTCAAAGCTCTGGACATAGATCAAATCAAGCAAGCAATGGTGGAAACAGTTGATTCATGCCTTGGGAACTTTACAGCAGTAACCGACGAAAGAATTTCAGTGGCTGAAGATAAAATGTTAAATTCTCTACAAACCATGATGGACACGACCATGCAAACAACAGTTAAAGCCATGATTACCGAGTCCGTCAAAGCCGCAACCGCTCCACTTTTGGACATGCTGCAAGCAATGGCAATTCAAATCGGGGAAATGTCCAAGGTTCAAGTCAGCTCAACCCAAACACAAATCGAAAAAGATGCTGAAACCGCACAGAAATTGCAAGAAGAAGAGATTGAAAGAGAACGGCTACAGAAGGAACTTGAAGATAAAGACCATGAGCTTGCCCAACAATGCAATGAAGAGGAGCAGGCTAACGTCCAGGAACAGGTACTGGGTCAATCGTCCCACTCCATGAGTACAAGGAACAAGAACAAGAAGAAACGAAGTGCCGTTAAAAACGTGATGAAGCGGGCATAACAGAAAACAGCCGCACCGGTTGCGATAAATGCGGAACCGCTTGATGAGGAAGAAGAAGAAGATCCGGAGGAACTTAACAGACGGAAGAGGAGAACAACCGGAGAATCCACAGCAACTCCAAGCTTCAGACCTTCGACTGTTCCACCTCCTCCACCGCCAAAGCCAGCTTGCGCCAACTTCAACCTTAAGTATAAGAGCACCGGTCATTCAAGTGTATGGGCCGGTGTGCTGATCGATGCCGACAGACGTGCTAGAGAACACAGAGCAAGGCAAGAAGAAGAAAGAAGACGGTTGGAAAAAGAGCTGGAAAAAGAGCAACACAAGGGGGGACCATCCAAGCCCTAAACTCTATTTCTATAATTATTTTTGAACAATTATGTTTTACTGTGTTTCAGAACTCGGTTACTTTGCTATCTCTTATGTTTTTCAAACATATTTTTTATGTTTTTCAAACATAGTTTTCTTAAAAATCTTACTTATTTTTCTTCAAAACATACATTTATCAAAAATCAAACTCATGTTTTTCAAACACATTTCTCTCAAAGCATTTGAACTCATACTGTTAACCGGCTATATATTACAAGTTTTGAATATTTATTCTAAATAATCAAAAAGGGAGAAATTGATAGAAAAATTAAGTAAGTTAATTTTCTTAAAACCGGCCACACATTACAATTTTTGAATATTTATTCTAAATAATCAAAAAGGGAGAAATTGATAGAAAAATTAAGTAAGTTAATTTTCTTAAAACCGGCCACACATTACAATTTTTGAATATTTATTCTAAATAATCAAAAAGGGAGAAATTGATAGAAAAATTAAGCAGATTAATTTTTGAACCGGCCAAATAAACTAAACAGAGATTAATCTTCATGTGCAGGTACTTAACAAACCGGAACCGGTTGAGGCATCAAAAACCGGTTGCTACTACTTCAAAGAAACCAGCCTCAAGTGATCGAGTTAAAAGATCACAGGAACCGGCTTCACTGTCTCAAAGCGACCGGTTAACGAAGAACAAAAGATTACACTCCAACCGGATCATAATGCACAAGACACAGAAACCGGACAGTACAGATCAAAAGTCAGAAGATTCAAATCTGAAGAGTGACGTACCATGACGGAAGAAACGTGTCTTGAAAGAATAAAAGAAGATCAGATCCGATCAGAAGCATGCGAGGAAAGCAATGATGCTTTGCTGATCCGATGCTGACAGCCGGAAGCGGATGCTCAACACGTGTATCAATCTGAAAACTGGCTATGTCATCATATGCTCAGAGTCACCTGCATGAATGCCAGGTGTTGAGGAAGTTGAAGCGTGCAAGCAACCTTTCTGCAAACAAGCGTGATGACGATCAACCAATCCAGAAGAGAACCAATCCAGAAGAGAGAGAAGAAAGTAGCCGTTAGCTACTTTCAGCTATAAAAGGAAGACGGATCGTCTTCATTAAATGAAAGTGACGGATTACAAAAACAAATCATCAAAGCATTAAATTCTAGAGAGATAAAGTGTTATATCCCAAAAACCGGTGTGTTCAAAACCGGAAGTTCTTTGTGTGTGTTTGTGTTGAGTAATTGTATTACATCAAAGTGTGAGTTTGGTGTAACCGGCGAGTAGCGAAGTTGGGCTCGACCGGAAGTGTAATTGTAACTCTAAAGAGTTAGTGGAGATCCTTCTCATAACCTGAGAAGAAGGGGTGACGTAGGAGGGTTTGCTCCGAACATCCATAAACAAATCCCTTGTCTCGTGCTCTTTCATTCGCTTTCATTTCCTGCTTTCTTAACGTAAACCGCAAACTAATCATACTTCCAAAACCGGTCACTCACTTCCATTAAACTTACTCCTTATAAAACATCATCTAAAAATCGCATTCGTTGCTTCAACCTCAAACAGACATTTCCGCCCTTGAACCCGGTTCAAGAGTCTGTGATAGGTTGTGTAGTGCTGAGAAAGGTTTTAGTCTTTAACCGGACTATCACCAAAAGAGTTGTGTGTTGTGTAAGCGGCCACCCTTACCTGAAACCGGAAAACACCCCGGTCCTCCAAGGGCGTCCCCGATCCTAACACAAATGATAACAGACATTTGACTATGCACAACTATGAGTACCCTCTAAAAACTTACTGAATTGCTTTGTGGGTTTTGTAGACCTCATCTATCACATCCTTATTTTGCCCATTCTTCTAAAACAAGAACTCAACTAAGTTTTTAATAGCTAACCATAAGAAGATGACATCCTTGTTTGAAGCTTATGAACAAGAATGAGAAGATGACATAAAGTAACAACACAACAACAATTTGTTTATGGATGTTCGGAGCAAACTCTCCTATGTCACCCCTTCTTCTAACCACCGGAAGGATTCACTATAAAATGCTTTGAATCAAATACAGTTTGCACGAATAGCTCACTGTTGAACAGAACAGAGTCTGTTCAACTTACAATATGATGAAGAATATCACTCAGCTAAAACGATGCTTTGATTCTAACTCTCTCTTGATTAACACACAGTAAGCAAGAAAGCAGCTAACAATTTCGACAGGATAGATCAATTAATTTCACTCTCTGTAATTCCAGTAAGCAAGACGGACAGTTCTTCCGCTGTCCTTTAGAATCTTTAAATATGAACAGGTATCAACGGTCGAATCTTCACAATGACACGTGGCGAGCTTCCATTGGAACGCCTCCATAGTACACAACAGACTCTGAATACAAGGATCGTGGCCGTACACAACAGGTAGTACGCCGAATATTCTTCAGAAATGTACCTGCAAAACAAATACTATGAAGAATATTCGCTTACGTGACATTGGTTGATTGGTTGCAACTGGCTGTCGTACTGATTTTCACTAGAAAGTGGAGCAGGAGTAGCGTACAACTAGAGCACGTGGGTAGGCGGGTGCTAGCTTCAAGCAACTACTTAAGCAAGGCATTAGACGTATTTCAGTTAGACGACATCGTCTAATGAAATCAAACGTCCCCGTCTAATAAC
The DNA here is from genome assembly GCF_907164915.1 of Impatiens glandulifera. NCBI lineage: Eukaryota > Viridiplantae > Streptophyta > Magnoliopsida > Ericales > Balsaminaceae > Impatiens > Impatiens glandulifera. The sequence continues at coordinate 71,959 of NW_025918805.1, forward strand.
AGAATCCATTAGACCACCTGGTCTAATGGGATTAGACTTCACGTCTAATTACAATCAACTGAGACAAATCTGAAGGAGTTAGACTGCACGTCTAACTTTCACTAGTTAGACTGCACGTCTAACTTTCACTAGTTAGACTGCACGTCTAACTTTCACTAGTTAGACTGCACGTCTAACTTTCACTAGTTAGACTGCACGTCTAACTATCACATTCCATTAGACTGCACGTCTAACTCCGTGAGTTAGACTGCACGTCTAATTACGGTTCCACTTTAGAGTAATCTGAAGGAGTTAGACTACACGTCTAACTTTCACCAGTTAGACTGCACGTCTAACTTTCTCTTTCCATTTAGACTACACGTCTAATTATGAGTTCATTAGATTGCATGTTTAACTCCACGAGTTAGACTGCACGTATAATTACGAGTTCATTAGACTGCACGTCTAATTACACGAGTTAGAATGCATGTCTAATTACGAGTTCATTAGACTGCACGTCTAACTTCACGTCTAACTCCACGAGTTAGACTGCACGTCTAATTACGAGTTCATTAGAATTCACGTCTAACTCCACGAGTTAGACTGTACGTCTAATTACGAGTCCATTAGACTGCACGTCTAATTACACTAGTTAGACTGCACGTCTAATTTCACTAGTTAGACTACACGTCTAACACCACTTAATTAGACTACACATCTAACTCTCTCCAGTTAGACTACACGTCTAACTCCATGCATTTAAAGCCAAATCGGTCTAATGAACCTCATTAGAACTAAGTAAAAAAAGACTGATTTCGATACACCTGCATCAAAATCAATTAGACGCATAGATAATCCATTCATCATCAAAATTACAATAGTCAAACTATTTCAACACTTAGTCAAAATAAGTTGACCCAACAGAAACTCAGATCAATACTCGTAAGAAGGATTGAATCTGATAGAAAGAAGAGGAGAACAAGACCTATTTGTGAAAAGCACTCCATAAAGAAAGAATAAAAAGCAAATAAGAGGAATCCATTTGGTTGAAATCTTGTCGGTGCTTCTGCTCTTCATAACAGCTTCCTTGGACATAGAAGAATGCATCCCCAAATAAAACAGAACAGTCTACTACATACGTCAAAAGGGTTGTTCTTCAACTGGAGAGAAGAGAAAGATGGAACTGAAAACGAGGAGTAAGATATTTCAAGAAAGGGAATTAAGAAATCAGGGGATTTCAATTAAGCTGCAATTGGTCGTTCTTTCTTAATTTCATTTGGTAACAGTTGGTCATCATTTTTCTAGACTAAAACACAACCCTTAGAATATTCAAATTAAAAGTAACATCTCTAAAAGTAACAATCTTCTCCCTCAGCCCATATACAACATTGTTTCAAGCATCAAAGTGTATAAGCTATTCAAATTTCATATCTTTTGCATCAGAGATGTCAGATTCTAAGCAATAACATTAATATGAGATTGAGTTCCTTATGAGGTTACTAATATATAATTTAGTTAAAGCAATTCCTGGAATATGTAACCAGGTGCCTTCACAAAACTTTCTCTATCAAGAGCCACAAAAGCATCTTACTGCAAATCATCATAACAAATAATGGTTCAAGTCACAATACAATGAAACATATATAGATTTGTTAGTAGGGCCATTTATGTGTACATAAACATGAAGTTCAAATGCGTTGCTTTTTAGAAGAAGAATGTTGACAGAAATAAATGGCCACCTTGTTAAATGTTGTACGACATTCCTTTGACCTAGTGCCAACAAATGGAATATTAACCTTTTTCCAATAGTTCCTAAAATGAGAATTAGAGTAAGAAACTAAATGTAAATGACTAAGTTTTCCAAAAAATTCCTTCGCAAGTGATCATTACTACTTAGTGAATGAACTATACCTGAATGCCACAATCTTCACCAAATCGACCATGGATAACTGGGAAAACTATATCCACTAAGGCAGCAAGGTGTTCTCTAAAGTCTGATAAAGATGGGAAATCTTGGGCAAGGCTGTAAAAAATTAAAATTAACGGTCCTTAGATCATCAATACTAGAATAGAAACTTGTGTGTTACAGCTAAAAGTTCACCTTTCAAGTTTGTAATAAAAATTTGCAGGAGTATTTAAATATACCTACAAATCACATAAAAAAAAGATTAGTCAAATCACATGGGTTTATCATCATTCGAACTATCTTTATTAGCAAGGAAATCATGTTTATCACAAAATTTGAAAAATTAGATTACATAGTGTATAAACCTAAGAAGAGGATATTGCAAAGGCGTTGAGATTACTATAAATGTAGTAGCATTTCACATGAAAATCTTCCCCTGATATAATATAAAGAAATCACCCTCCTATTCACATGAGTATTCATGCTGCTGATGGGTATTTACCTGTATGTGAACAAAGACCGAAATTCGATTTGTTGTGGATGTTGACATTAATAACATCCACAATTAAAAGACAAAATTATCATCCATATCAACACTAATACAGGATAGTGATGAAAACATATGATATGAAGAAAATGATCAAGGGAAAAAGAAGATATAATTTGTAGCTTAATTCCAAGAGGTGGTAGGTCCATGAACTTTTATATTGAGCAGAAAACTGAATGCCTCTCACGTCCAATCTACAAAGAAAACATTCCAAGCAAAGCCAACCAAAGACAATGAAGTTTTTATAAGTGTAGATACTATGACTTGCAGACATCTATCATTCATTTCACTTTCCAAATGGTCGGGTCTTTATGAGAGGGAAATGCGGTGTTCACATCTATTGGACATTTTGAATCATTTACATTATTCTCTTAATTTGAAAATGCGAAAATATATGTATCAACAGCCATTGATTATTTCCTACATTTTGTGTCCCTAGGATGTAATATCACAGACACGTTTCTTATATTGTAATCTAAACCAGAGAGACATGAAAGTAATTCAATTCTTCAGTGTAATGGTATGAATAAATACTAGCCTCAAATCAACACAACTAAAAACTATAAAAGTGAAAAATGAATGAAATGATCTGAAAATGGTTGAAATAGCATTCTCCAGATTTAATAGATGCAGTATCTCAAGCTGAATTAAGATGCATATGTGGCAAAGAGTTATCACCATAATCGAAGAACACAACTTTTTTCAGAATTATCGACTTCGCAATTCAAATACTACACTAAATATTGGTAATAAAATCAAATATGTTTACATTATCTTACACCTAATACTATATTCAATTTGTTATTTCCCCCAATATATCACCAGGAGCTAGAATAACCTGTTTCCAAGAAGTCGAATAACAGATCACTTATTTACAGAGTGTGTTATACTTTCTGGAACCTTTGCAATCAATTCCTGCAACTTCAAAGCATAACAAGATTCGCCAACTAAGCATGGTATGAGCGATCAAAAACTACAAATGATGCATGATGATCATTGAAATGACCGTAAAATTGAACGTGATGTTCAAATAGATTCAGAATTTTCACAAATAGCGCACTGAACAACTTTACCTGCATTCTATATTCGCGACAAGTAGTGCTTCGGAAAAAGATATATAGCAAGTCGGATGAAGATAGTTGACGACAAAAATGTGTGAAATTGAAACTCCAATTACAAAACGCGAAGAGTAAGAATTTAGTGTTCTATTATCCTTATACATGTTCAAACTATTTCTTCTGTGAAAATAATCTAAACAAAGAACTCTAGTTTTTATTTAATACATATTGAACACATATATTTAAAAGACAATTGATTAATTCAATTGAAGATGACGACAAGCAAAAATCTTAATTAATCATAATAATGTGAAACATAGACCTACCATTAGAGGAGATTCAGAGAGTGTGCGGCAAAAGAGCTTAGGGATTCTAGAGAGAAGAGGAAATGAAAGAAAGTTAGGCTCATCTGAGAAACTCATATCTTGTTTGACCCATTTAGATTAAAATACCCGCCCTAGCTTTTGACCCATGGCTCGAAAATTTTTAAATTAAAAAAACAAAAAGTAAAATAAAATCTGTAAAGGTTGTAATAGATATTAAAGTTTGGTAAAATCTATTTAGGACTTTTACCGACGCTTAATATGCATTGGCAATTATAGGTCATTGAATCTATGCTTTGTTGTAGTGAGAAATTTTGTTATTTTTTCGAAAATAAAGTTTAGTGTCCTAAGAATTGCCCAAGTTTGGCCCTATTCACCAGCCATCTCCTTCGGTTGTGCCCTAACTTCCTACTAAATTTCAACAAATCTTTTAGACTAACTATATCTATTAGGCACAACAACAAATCCAATGTCAAGGCACTCCATATTGGTTCATTCCAAGGTTCATTATTCCATATAAAACTACATAATAGGGGAATATGCTAACAAACAACTGCTGTTAATATAATGCCCCCACTTTAAAAGGCCTTTTGGAATTTTAGACTAATTATATATAAATTTCAATAATGAATATAAACTATAATATGAGTAATAAAATCAAATGAAATTTACACGAAATTCAACCTGAATTATTGATTAAAATTTGATTTGGCCAAATGTAAATGTTAATTGTTTAATTAACATTTAATGGTTTGAAAAAATTAACAAATTTAATAAATTTAATGTTATTAATTGTCATTGTAACCTTAATGAATTGATATCTATCAATTTATTATGTAACGTGTCTTTTCTCAATGAAGAGAAAATGTAAGGGCAATGAAGATGCTGTCAAAACCACACATTAGATCAATAATTAATGAATGATTTTATTTTTTATTATAGTTTATCTTTTCAACAACACATATCCCTACGCTTTAATGTAATACACATAATCTTATATCATATCATCTTACTCTCTTTCTCTCAAAAATTCCAAGAGATAACTATCTCTACATTTCTCTTTTGAACCGGTGATAAAAATTGATGTACTTTTCAAATTTGTTGTATAGTGATTCTATTGCTGAATCACTACTATATTCGGTGTAACCTAAGAGACTTTCATCTACGATAAACTCCAACACAAGAAGAGACGATAAAACTGTTTTAAGGGAATATGTCTAACACATGCCTCAAATCAACCATCAAATTCGCTGATATTGTTCTTCGTATATTTAATTTTATTTAATTTATTTGTAACATCATCTGTATATATATATTTCTATTTATTTAAATACAAAATACTAATAATCTTAAAACATGTTTTTTGTGCTAAGCTATTTAAGAACTTGCGCCATTGAATTATTATTTTTTTGTGTTTGATGTTTTAGAAATACGACTTGCGATGTTGCGAAACAGATTATGCTAATTTTGAAAAACGAAAATGATTCATTTTAAGTAATAAAAAATCAAAAATTAAATATAAGTCTTTATTGTAATAGATATGTTGATTATTAACACATTTAATCTTATATGGTTAAAACTTAATTTAATAAGCTAATATATTTTGATATCAATTTTTTCTGAAGAAACATTAATATGTATACTCATTATACAAATGTTATATAGAAAATAAATTAGAACATAATAATTTAATTTGTTCTAGTTTTAATTAAAGAATTAAAATTAGTTTGGTTATTAAAATTATTATTAATAATGAATAAATAAAAGAAAATAACTAATATGTTAGCATTTAATTTTTAGAAAATTAATGGTGTTAAAATCAATTTTAATTGAAACATATAGTTCCCGTTTTAAAATAATTAATTATAATATATATACATTCTTAAATTAATTAAGCTTGATAATTAAAAGGACGTGATATTATGATTGTTAACTAAGAAGAGATAACAATTTATTTATATAAATATATATATATATATATATATATATATATATATATATATATATATTGTCTTATATATTACATTTTGATTATGATATTAAGTTATCATTTTAAATGTGTATATATTTATTTGTTGACAGAGTTTAGTCAAATATGAAGAATAAGTTGTCTCTAGAAAGAAGACAAAAATTCGTAAAAACGATAGAATGATGAAAGGGCGCATTGGCACGGTTGTTCAAAGTTCAGGGTGTGTGGTGGAAGGGAGGTCCTCTGTTCGAATCCACAAGATTATTTCTTTTATAGAGAGATAAATGAGGTAGTCAATGATTTTTTTTATAGAAATCAGACTCGTTAAAATGACTATAGTCAATAATTTCTGTATAGAAATCAGACTTGTTAAAATGACTATAGTCGTTGATGTTAAAACATTCCAATTTTTTATGTAGGAATTATGAGATGATTGAGTGTCCATAACAGTTTCTTATCTAGAAATTTGATTTTTCAAAATGATTTTAACCATGAATGTTAGAATCATTCGAATTTCTTATGTAAAAATTATGAAATGAATTAACGATTTCTTATGTAGAAATTTAATTTGCTAAAATGACTTTGTTATTTATAATTTGAAGCATTTTAATTTCTTTTATAGAACTTGTGTGATTAATCATTAGATGACATAAAATGAGTGTCATTTGTGTTAGAACTTATTATATTAATGCGTTCAAAGAGACAACTATGTGAGTCAAAATTATCCTCTCAAAATTTATCTCGGTGAGAACGATCCACTCATATTTAGTTTGAGCATTGTCGCTTCGCGTAGATTATCGGTCAAAGCATGATAATACATATTAGCTAATAATTTAATAACGTGTGTTAATTCATAATAAGTATGATAACTAGTTATTTGTATTTTTTTGTGTGGATAAAGACTATTGTATATCTATTTCATTTTAATAGAAGATTTTTTAAAAAAAATCATAAAATTATGTGTCTTTTGGTATACAATTTTTTTCTATGAAAAGTTAAAAATAATTTAATTAATTAAGAATCAGACGAATTGATGACATGAATAATTATTTATAATAATTAATTAGTTTTGTATTTGATAAAAATTAAATTGTATTTTATTAAAAATAAATTGTCAATAGTCTAATTAATTGTAATAATTAATATTCTAATTAATTATAATAATTAGTTATTGATGTATTTTATAAAAGTATTTGTTAATGATATATGAAGTAGTTATAATATTTATGAATATATTAAATAAAGACTTACTTAATTTGATATTTTTGAAATCAAATAATTAAAATAAAATCTTATTTGATTTGAGAAATAATGTGGCAAATGTGCCGATATTATGAGATGTAAATGTGCAACTGAAAATATATGTTTAAGCGACTTCGATCAAAGATCAGTGGTAAAAAATCGACATTTACCGACGGTATTTACCGAAGGTTTTCTAAATCCTTTGGAATTGATCCCAAGAGGAACAAATCTTCCGGTATTAAAAATAGATTCTGTGAGTCGTGTAAAACCTTCGGGTTTACAAATTATTACTGAAAGTTATACACATAACTTTCAATTTTTCCCTTCCTAAAAACATTAAAATAATTCTAAGTGTTAGAAATTGGGTAATTACGAAGGTTATTTAAAAAACTTTCGGTTTTACCTTTCCTAAATTTTTTAATTACGATGGTTTCCAAATAAACCTTCGGTTTTGACTCATCCTAAAAAAATGGAAAATAATTATAATTTTGGGATGATTGATTGCGAAGGTTATTCAAAAAACTTTCGGTTTTACCTTTTCTGAAATTCTTAATTGCGAAGGTTTTCCAATAAACCTTCAGTTTTGACTCATTCCAAAATAATTTAAAATAATTCTAAGTTTAGTGATGGTTATTTCCGAAGGTTTTTCAATAAACATTCGGTTTTGACTAATATCAAAACCGAAAGTAATATGAAAACCTTCGTTAACTACTTTTATAAATACAAACCCTAACCCTTATATTTTTCATTCGCCTCTCTCCTTTCTCTCTCTTCCGCCCTCGCCGCAGCAGCCTCCGCCGCTTCCCTTCTTCTTTTTCTCGCATTCGTCGCCGATCCAGGTTAGATTTATATTGGTTTTTTTGTTAATTGTTAGATTTAGATTTGTTATCGGTTAGTTTTATATTATCTAGATTTAGGCTAGTTTAGATTATTTGTTTGGTAGTTTGATTTAGATTTGTTATTGTTTATATTAGATTTAGGTTAGGTTAATTTATATTATATTTTGTTTGTTGAATATATATATGATTTTGTTAGATTTTGTTAAATGTATGATATATTTTGGTTATTGTGTTTGATTTAAGTTATATTAGATTTGAATTATGGTTATTTTGTTTGATTATATATATGAAATGCATTTAGGATGAGTGATTCATGGAAAAATATTCGGCGGACACTAAAGAAACTGTCCCGACCATACCAGAATTTGATAGCAGCATCAAAATCTGCGGAAGAGGCGAGACAAATATCGTTGGAATTGGAGCAAATTCGATTGAGGGACGCATAAAGAGGTCAATTGATTACTGAACTGAAGTGGATAATGCTAAAATATAGCAAAACTAGAGAATCTCGAACAACAAGTTGATTATTTTAAGAAACATAATCAACCACCCCCTCCTCCCCCTTCATCTACTAATTAATAGATTTTAGTGTTTAATTTATTATGTGTAATCTTTTTCGTTCGAGCTGATGTAAGATTTGGTGTACTTTGAATTATGATCTATTATTATCTTTTGGTTTATTAATGTGGTTTATGATTTTTATTCCTTTATTATTGGTTTTGCTTTTATTTGAGAAAATTATAGAACATGTTTGATTGGAAAATAGGGTAATTGTGAAGGTTTATTGAAAACCTTTCGCCTTTGACCTAGGGTATTTGTGAATGTTTTCAAATAATCTTTCGCTTTTGACCCTCCCCAAAAAATTGGAAACTTTGTAAGTGTTGGGAAGGGTCAAAAGCGAAAGTTTATTTATAAACTTTCGCTTTTGACCCTTCCCAAAAAAAAATGTAAATTTTTTCTAAGTGTTGGGAAGTGGTATTTGCGAAAGTTTTATTAAAAACTTTCGTTTTTGACCCTTCCTAAAAAAATTGAAATTTTTTCTAAGTGTTGGGAAAGGTTAAAAACAAAAGTTTTCTATAAAAACTTTTGTTTTTGACCATTCCCCAAAAAAATTTGAAAATTTTTCTAAGTGTTGGGAAGGGCTATTTGCGAAAGTTTTATTGAAAACTTTCGTTTTTGACCCTTCTTAAAAAAAATGAAAAATTTTTCTAAGTGTTGTGAAAGGTCAAAGCGAAAGTTTCTATAAAAACTTTCGTTTTTGACCATTCCCCAAAAAAATTTGAAAATTTTTCAAAGTGTTGGGAAGGGCTATTTGGCGAAAGTTTTATTGAAAACTTTCTCTTTTGACCCTTCCCCAAAAAAAATTGAAAATTTTTCTAAGTGTTGAGAAGGGGTATTTGTAAAAGTTTTATTGAAAACTATCGCTTTTGACTCTTCCAAAAAAAACTAAAATTTTTTCTAAGTGTTGGGAAGGGTCAAAAGCGAAAACTTTCGCTTTTGACCCTTCCCCAAAAATATTTGAAATTTTTCTAAGTGTTGGGAAGGGTCAAAAGCGAAAGTTTTATTGAAAACTTTCGCTTTTGACTCTTCCCCAAAAAAAATTAAAATTTTTCTAAGTGCTGGGAAGGGTCAAATGCTAAAGTTTATTTAAAAACTTTCGCTTTTGACCCTTTCTAAAAAAAATCGAAAATTTTTCTAAGTGTTGGGAATGATCAAAAGTGAAAGTTTTATTAAAAAACTTTCGTTTTTGATCCTTCCCCCAAAAAAAATGAAAATTTTCTAAGTGTTTGGAAGGGTAAAAAGCGAAAGTTTATTTAAAAACTTTCTCTTTTGACCCTTCCTAAAAAAATTGAAATTTTTTTTAAGTGTTGGGAAGGGTCAAAAGCGAAAGTTTTGAAATAAATTTTCGCTTTTGACCCTTCCCCAAAAAAAATTTAAATTTTTCTAAGTGTTGGGAAGCGGTATTTGCGAAAGTTTTATTAAAAACTTTCGCTTTTGGCCCTTCCTAAAAAAAAACGAAAATTTTTTAAGTGTTGGGAAGGGTCAAAAGCGAAAGTTTTCAATAAACTTTCGCAAATACCCCTTCCAAAAAAAATTGGAAATTTTTCTAAGTGTTGGGAAGGGGTATTTGCGAAAGTTTTATTGAAAACTTTCGCTTTTGACCCTTACTAAAAACATTCTGGTTAAGGTCAGGACCGAGAGTTTTATGTATAACTTTCAGAAATATTAATCAAAACCGAAAGTTTTATATAGAACTTTCAGTTTACCACTTCATAATTTGTTAAATTAATTTGTTTTGCATCTACTAATCTAAACTCCTAACTAATCTAATAAAGTGTGGGTTATTTTTAAAAATTAAGATTGTGTTTAATGTTAAAATGTTTATGATTTTTGTGTTTGATTATATAAAGAAGTGTATATGTATGTTTGTGTTTGATGATCATATGAATGTGTATAAAGTTTGATCATATGGAGTGGTGTAATATTTTAAGGATATCAAATGTGTTAAATTAACTTTGTTCAAAAGTCATTAGGTGAAAAACCAATTAATTTAACAATTCGTCAGTGGTAATTTCGAAAGTTAATGATATAACTTTCTGAAATAACCATCAAAAACCGAAAGGTTATACCATTAACTTTCGGAATTATCATTTCTTAATTTGTTAAATTAATTGGTTTTTTACCTTCCAATATGGACTTCTAACTAATATAATCAAGTGTGTTGTATTTTAAAAATTAATATTGTGTTAAAATGTTTATGATTGTGTTTGATTATATAAAGAAGTATATATGACTGTTTATGTTTGATTATCTTATGAATGTGTATAATGTTTGATCATATGGATTGTGTAATATTTTAAGGATATCAAATTATTAAATTAATGTTGTTCAAGGTCATTAGAATGTGAGAAACCAATTAATTTAACAATTTGTCAAGTGGTAATTCCGAAAGTTATATCATTAACTTTCGAAAATAACCATCAAAAACGAAAGTTTTATATAAAACTTTCGGAAATGACCCTTATCAAAACCGAAGTTTTATATAAAAATTTCAGAAATGACCCTCATCAAAACCGAAAGTTTTATATAAAACTTTCGGAATTGACCTTTATCAAAACCGAAAGTTTTATATAAAACTTTCTGAATTGATCCTTATCAAAACAGAAAATTTTATATAAAACTTTCAGAATTAACCTTATTAAAATAAAAAACCTATCTCTTTCTCTCTTTCTTCCCTCTTTCTTTCCTTTCTTTCTCTCTCCCCGACCAGTCCGCCCGCCGCCGCTAGCTTCCGCACCGAAGAAGAAGACGCCACCCGTAGAAGACGACGCCGCCGTAGAAGACAACGCCTCCATAGAAGACGACGACGGCGCTGCTCCGTTCGAATCAGCATCCGCCTGACGACGACTTTGTTGCTCCACGCCGCTGCTCCGCCTCCGTCCGATTCAAGCCACAGCCGCTAGAAGATGCCGTTGCCTCTATCCGATTCAAGCCACAACCGCCGAAAGACGGTTGTTGCCTCTGTCCGATTCAAGCCAAAGTTGCCGCCTACAGTTCAGGTCACTTTTTTGTTTGATTTTAGGTTATTTTTTGTTATATTAATTGATTGTTTGATTTAGGTTATTTTAGCTTATATTTGTTGATTAGATTTAGGGTTTAATTTGGTTATTTGGATTGATTTAGGTTAGATTAGGTTTGAAATATGTTTTATTTTGGTTAGTTTAGGTTTGGATTATGTTTTTGGATTTGGTTTTGGATTGATTATGTTGGATTGTTGTTAGATTATGTTTATATCATTGTTAGATTATGTTTATATTAATGTTAGATTTATGTTATATGTTCATTAGTTTAGTTTGATTTTGTTTGATTTGGTTTATATTAGTGTTGTATTTTGTTGGATTGGTTTTGGATTGATTATATTATTGGATTAATTTGGTATATGTTTATGTTGATTTTGTTGGATTCATGTTAGATTTGGTTTATTATTGTTTGATTAATAGGTATATGTGTTTATGTTGATTTTGTTAGATTTGGTTTTTTGATTAATAGTTTATTGTTTGATTAATATGTTATTATTGTTCGATCTACCTACAGCCGCCGCCTCCCACGTCATTGACGAACGACGTCGCTCTTCTTCGTCGCTCTTTTCCTGCAAGGTTAGTTATTGTTGGTTTATTATATGGTTATGTTAGTTTAATGTTTGATTTATGTTAGATTTTCATGTTAGATTTAAGTTTGATTTATGTTAGGTTTGATTTATGTTATATTTTGTTAGAATTTAAGTATATTGATGTTAGTTTATGTTTGACTTATGTTAGATTATGTTAGATTTAGGTTTGTAATGAATATTAGATTCATGTATTGAATGAATTGATTATTATTGATTTAGATTTGGTTTTAGTTTAGATTTGGTTTGAAATGTGTATGAATGAAATAATGTTGGATTAGATTTAGTTGAATTAGATTTGATTTTAGGTTAGAATTGTTATATGTTAAATGAATTGTTTATTAATGAATATTGTTAGATTAGGTTTTATTATTTTTTTGTTTAGGTGGAAGTTTGGTTGGATAATGTTAGATTAGGTTCAATTTACTTGGATAATGTTAGATTATGTTAAATTAGGTTGGATAAATGATAGATTAGGTAGAGATTATGTTATAATTATGTAAGCCTAATTAATTTAGATAAAGTTAAGTAAATAATAATGCGAGTTGTTTTCCATTTTATTAGAAAGATTGAAGTACCCGATAAAGTTGGATGACCTTATGTCGAGATCATCCAGATTACGAGGAAGGTGTTGACAAATTCCTCGAGTTAGCTGTTCGGAGTACATCCTGACAAACAGTGAAATGTCCTTGCGTGAAATGCTTGAACACGCCGTTTATAGAAATAGACGATGTGAAGACTCGCGCCTCATTTTTTCGGGATTTTTAGAAAATGGTTAGAAGTCCCTAAATTATAAAATTAATTTTGGAAATTAAAAAATGCACCAAACAGGCCTTAGGACCCGGTGTCTTCCAGCCTTAGGTGTATTTTATCGTCGGACTAAAAGCCTCAGTCCTAGATCGGGAGTCCCTCGGTCGTGGTCAGGATTCTTGTCGAGGTGCGGAAGCCACGGGTCTAGGTTAGGGAGTTCTCAATCAGGTGCGAGGACTCCTCGGTCTTAGGTTCGATTTCTCAATCGGATTGTAAAAATACTCGGTCGGACCTCTTGGTCATGGTTGAAAAACCTTTGTAGACTTCTCGGTCTTAAGCAAAATTTCTTAGTCGGACTTGTTGGTCCTCAAGAACATATAATTGCAGGTTTGGTAATTTTGATGGAAGCTTGGATTCTTTGATCCAAATGTCTAGGTAGCTTCATAAAACTCCCAGGTACATTATGAACATCATCTCAAGGTTGATTCAACTTGGATGATGTTCAATTTCATCAAAACAATTTAGGGACCAAAATCGTGATATTGGATTTTAAGTTGTAATGAAGAGTAAGGAGCTTGTCAATAGCTTCCTTATACTTCATATGATTAATTGGTACCAAAACATTAATACTAGCAGTTCATTTAGACCAATTCAAGAACTTAAAAATTTTCATTTATTTTGAAAATTTTATTTGATCAAATATAATTGGGAGGATCAACATGATCCAAATAGGTGCCCAACATCATTAGAAACATGTTGGGAAGCTTTATGGGAAGTTGTTCTTGAGGATTAGCTCAAGAACAGAAAACCCAATTTTGAAAATTTCAAATTCAAATTTAGGAATTTTTTAGTTTTGATCGATTGATTGTGTTTGACTTCAACAGACATATCACAAATGATGCTTAGATCGTTTCTTAATCAAGAAATCGATTAACCAACAATATAACGAACTATCAAAATTGAAATGTAAAAATTATAATTCAAACCTGGTAATTCAATATAGAGGATGATTAGAACTTACCAAAGATTAGAGAATACTCCTAGACCTTGATAGAAAAATAAGTAAAGTAATTTTTGGAACCAGGCCAGAAACTAAACAACTATTAACTTCTATGTGCAGGAAACAGATCGAACGGCATAAACCGGCTGAGCCTCACAAATCGGCTGAAGAACACTTCAAAGAAATCCAGTTCCAAGTGATCAAGTCAAGATCAAGAGGAACCGGTTTCAATATTCTCAAAGACCGCTAACAAAGAAAAGTCTACATCCCAGCCGGACTATACTATGTAGAGTCAACCGAAACTAAAATCTATAGAGATGACGTATATGACGAAATAGCGTGTCTCGAAGAGATAAAAGAGATAAGATCCGACTTTGACAGCCTGAGGGTGATGCCTGACACGTGTTTCGAATCTGCAAACCGGCTACGTTCATCTTACTTGAGGAGCAATCTGCATGCTTGCCAAGTGTTAGGAAGTTGAAACGTGCAAGCAACCTCTCTGCACCTGCGTGACTCTGATTAACCAATCCCGGTGAGAGAAGAAAATGACCGTTGAGATCATCTTCACTATAAAAGGAAGACGAAGCAACCTCATAATGACAAGTTACGAAAATCTTAGAGAGATAAAGAAATCTCACGCGCGATCCAAAAACCGTTGTGTCATTTACCGAAAGCTATTGTTGTGTTGTGTTATTGTATTACTCAAGAGTGAGTGGTGTAACCGGCGAGTAGCGAGTTAGGCTCGACCAGCTGTGTAACTGTTGTAACTTTGAAAGTTAGTGGAGATCCTTCTCATAACGTGAGAAGAAGGGGTGACGTAGGAGGGTTTGCTCCGAACATCCATAAAAAATCTTGTCTCGTGTTATTTCCTTTATTTCCTACTTACTCACTTAACCTAACCACAAACCAAAACAATCTTACTCCTTAAATCAAAAATCGGTTCATGCACTCCATCTAACCGGACATCCTTGTTAATCTCATCAAAACTAAGTCGCGTACGTTGCTTCAGACTAAAACAGACATTTCCGCCATTGAACCCGGTTCAAGAGTCCTGTGACAGTTTGCGAAGTGCTGAGAACGGTTACGTCTTTAACCGGACTATCACCAAAGTGTGTTGTGTGCTATAAAGCGGCCTCCTTCCTAAAACCGGAAACACCCCGGTCCACCAAGGGCGTCCCCGATCCTACAAGTGGTATCAGAGCGGAGGTCTTAGCACTCAAGCAACCGAAGAAGATGGGAAGCATGACCCACAGCGACAAGCCGCCAATGCTAAACAGTGAAGCGTTTAGCAGTTGGAAGAAACAGATGTATCTACATCTGATCATGCTAGATGATGAGATGAGCGAGTCCTGAAAGAAGGGCCAATCAAAATCAACAAGGAGTTAGACGAATGGACAACTGAAGATCGAAGACGGAGTAACCCTGGACAACCATTGCATGAGGCACATCTATAAGGCTATAGACGATAATACCTTGAACAAGATATCAGCCTGTGATAATGCAAAGGAGCCTGGGAACCGATCATTCAGATTCATGAAGGAAACGAAAGAACAAAGTAGAATAAAATCTTGGTGGCTACACAGAAATATGAAACATCAGATGAAACCGGGGGAAAATATGAAGGAATTCAGCAAACCGTTCACCAGTGTGTCAACGAGCTTTAGACACTCGGGAAAGAAATACGACAACCGAGAAATAATCATTAAAGCCTTAAGATCACTGCCGAGTACATGGGATATCAAAACCATGGTGATGAGGGAATCAAGCAACCTCAGGCAGATGAAGCTGCATGACGTGTTTGAGGATCTAAAATCTTATGAGTTCGAGATAAGTCTCGGATCGAAGATGAAGCATCCACGTCAACGGCAACCGAGCTTTGGTTACATCGTGGAACCGGCGGTCCAAGTATCAAACGTTCCGGCTCCAGTCAAGAACGATGATCAGATCAGTGAAGATGTGATGGCGATGCTAGCTCAGAAATTGGGGATATTCATGAAGAAGAACCATCCACCATCTAACAACAACATTAGCTATAATTATGTAGATAAATAAAATAAAAGATGTTATAACTGTGACGGTTTTGGACATTTCAGGTCAGAATGTAGGAAACCGAGAAGAGACGACAGAAAACCGGAAGGCACTATCTAGGCAACAACTACCAAGGTAACCGGTACCAGGGTAACAACTACCAAGGGGAGAACAACTATCGGAAAAATGATAACCAACGGAACGACTACCGGAGAAACGACGACCAGCATGCCGACGAAGGGAAGGAAATACAAAAAGCACTCATTGCATCCGACGGTGGAAGCGAATGGGCGTACTCCGACAACGAAGATAATGAAGAAAGAGTGACATGCTTCATGGCAAAGGACGAAGAGGTATTTGATTTCTCTTCTGATGAGTTTACTAAGGAAGATTTGATTTCTGCACTCAACGAAATGGTCGCTGAGTTCAGAAACATATCTGCATACATACCGGACTACCGGTAGAACACAAAACCGTAGAGTCAAGTGGTATTGCTGACAAGTAATGCGAAACCGCAATGTATGAACCGAATGAACTATCCTTAGATAATAAGGAGACAGTTCAACCGGTAACTGAAATTGATGAACGAGCACTGTATGTTACGGCTGCGTTGGAGAGATCTCGACAAGCCGTAAAAACAGATGTGTAATTATAAAAGACACCCTAAATGTAGATTTGGTATGGTTATGAACAAAACAAACAAAACGAATCAAAACAACCTAACGGGATAAAACTCACAAAAGACAATCGTCCATTTATAAGATTTGTCAAAAGTTCATCAACCGAAAATAAGGAAGAACGTGATCTAAAACCGGAAAAAGAACTTCAATATGTGAGTCCGACTGAATCAGAAAACTGGCTTCATCCTGAGAGAAGGAAAGGCAACCGGAAAGAAAATAAACAAAAATAAAACAAGTAAGGGCATTCATCACCACAACATAAGGCATTCTTGAGCAAAGATCAAGAAGTTAAGCCAAACATTATAAGAATAGATACCGGGAAAGTGATCTGACTTATTCAAGTTTGGATCCCAAAGGGACTAATCAACCATGGACCCAACTGAATGTGGGTACCAAAGGTGTAAATAGCTTTCTTTTACAGGGTAGGAGAAGCAACCGGCTAAAGAACTCGGAATGATATCTGGACAGAGGATGCTCAAGACACATGACCGGCAATGATGAACTATTAACCGACATCAAGTATGAAACCGGAGCAGTCATAACATTCGGTGACAACTCGAAAGGTAAAACCGTGGGCAGGGTAAGATTGTCCATGGTAATCTATTCATAATAATGTATTACTGGTTAGAACACTTGCATTTTAACCTATTAAGCATAAGTCAAATGTGCGATGTAGGTATAAAGTTGAATTCATAAGACTGCATTTTAGTTAAGAATCATCAAAATGACATTCTTTTGACCGGTAACCGAAATGAAAAATATTTCCAAAGTTAATTGGAAAACTGATTTTGAAAAACCTGTATACATGATAGCTGGAAATGATCCAAAACTGGATTTGGCATAAACGACTAAAACCATTTGAATTTCAAAAACAATTAACTTTATATGTTCCAAAGAACTAGTTTTACGGTTTTCCAAATGTTAAGTTTTCAAAAGATAAAGTATGTGCTGCATGTCAAATGGGTAAACAAATAAAGTCATCTTTCAAAAGTAAAGGAAATTATCAATCTAAACGGTGTTTAGAACTTTTGCATATGGATCTGTTGGTCCGGTTAGAGTAACCAGTCTAGGAGGCATGCATTACACTATGGTAGTCATTGATGACTATTCTAAGTTTACTTGGGTAACATTTCTAGCCTCTAAAAATCAAGCAACTCCAAACCTGATCAAATTGATTTTGAGAATACAAAATGAGAAATCCATTCGAGTAAACAAAATCAGAAGTGATAGAGGAACTGAGTTTATAAATAGCACATTAACTACTTTTCTTGATGATTCCGGTATTAGACACGAGTTGTCTAATGCCAGAACTCCTCAACAAAACGGCCTGGCTGAGAGAAGAAACCGAACTCTCAAGGGAAGCCGCAAGGTCAATGATAGCCGATTCGGGTATCGCTCAAAGTTTGGGCTGAGGCTATTAATACCAGCATGTTACACTCAAAACCGGTCTTTAGTAACTAAACGTTTTTCCAAAACTCCTTTTGAAATATACTATGATCAAATTCCAAACATACGGTATTTTCGAATTTTTGGTAGTAAATGTTTTGTTCACAACAATGGCAAAAATTATTTTTACCGCTTTGATGCTAAATCCGATGAGGGAATAATGTTGGGATATTCATTGTGAGTAAAGCTTATAGGATATATAATACTAGGACTTTAACAGTTGAAGAAACAGCCCACGTTATTTTCGATGAATCGATTGAACGAAACACTGCTTTACCCTTCGACTTCACAACAGAATGGAAAATTTCAATATCTATTCTGATGATGAAGACGAGGCTCCGGTTTTTAGACGATTTGTCAATGACCAAGCGTTTGATGTTGAACCTCAGCCTGTTGAAGCTGCCTTACCGCAGAAATTGACTCTTCAGTTTCGACTGAAGAAATCGGTCGGTCTGACTCTGTTCAGCCTACCGATCAGTCTAACCTTGATCAGCCAACCGAAAAGCTTGATAGACACGTCTCGGATAAACCTCAGAAGGAACAAAAATCATCTTCTTGAACTAGTAATAGGTAACATATCCTCACCCGTTCCGAACTAGGCAACAAATTTGGAACATTATGAAAAACTTCCGCTTTCATATCACAAATTGAGCCGAAAAAGGTGGATGAAGCATGTCAGATCCTAGCAATGCAAGAGGAATTAAACGAGTTTAAGAGAAATAAAGTCTGGTATCTAGTTCCTAGACCAAAAAACAAACCAGTTATAGGAACCCGATGGGTATTCAGAAATAAACTCAATGAAGACGGTTTAGTTACGAGGAACAAAGCCCGGTTAGTGGCTCAAAGCTACAAACAAGAAGAAGGCGTTGATTTTGAAGAATCATTTGCCCCTGTAGCTAACTTGAGGCCATTAGAATATTTTAGCATATGCAGTTTTCAAAAATTTCAAAGTTTTTCAAATGGATGTTAAAAGTGTTTTTCTAAACGGTAAGGTAATGATGAGGTATATGTTAATCAACCTCCAGGTTTCAAAAATCCAGAACACGAAAATCATGTTACCAGCTGAACAAAGCTCTTACCGGTTTGAAATAGGCTCCAAGAGCCTGGTACGATACGTTAACACAATTCTTATTTGATCACAAATTTACAATAGGCTCAGTCGATAAAACACTTTTCAAATTTGAGAGAAAGGAACACATATTACTTGTTCAAATATATGTCGATGATATTATCTTCGGATCAACTGATCCAAAACTATGTGATAAATTCTCAAAATGATAACTGATAAATTTCAAATGAATATGATGGGAGAACTGAGTTTCTTCCTAGGACTTCAGGTTAAGCAGATTGAAGCCGGAACGTTCATAAGTCAACCAAAGTACACAGGCGAACTACTGAAGAAGTTTGGAATGGATACATGCGCCGAGGCGGCTACACCAATGATCCTTTCGTAAAGTTAGACAAAGATGAGGATGGTCAAGCCGTTGACATCACAACATATCGGGGAATGATTGGATCATTGCTTTACCTAACAGTCAACCGACCGGACATCTTGTTTGCGGTTGGAGGTATGCGGGAGATTCCAAGCCAATCCAAAGCAATCACTTTACACTGCGGCCAAAAGAATATTAAAATATCTGAAGAGAACTCAAGAAGTGGGACTTTGGTATCCAAAAGACTTAAGTTTCAATCTCATAAGCTACTCAGACGCGGATTACGCAGGATGCAAAATCGACAGAAAGAGTACAAGTGGAACCTGCCAATTCCTGGGTGACCGGCTAGTTACTTGGAGCAACAAGAAACAGACCTCAGTTGCAACATCAACCGCAGAGGCAGAGTATATAGCAGCCGGAAGCTACTGTGCACAACTCCTCTAGATCCAACAGCAACTAAGGGACTTTGGCGTAGTAGCTGAGGAATCACCAATATTTTGTGACAACACCAGCGCGATAGCGATTACATACAATCCGGTGTTGCACTCAAGAACGAAGCACGTTGATATAAGACACCATTTCATCCGGGAGCATGTTCAGGAGAAACATATCTGGTTGGAATATGTCTCAACAGAGCAACAAGTAGCAAACATCTTCACCAAACCGCTACAGGAAACTAAGTTTTCTCATTTCAAAAATATTCTAGGAATTACTGATGTTAAGCAACTTATACCATGATCATGCATGCATACAACTTACATACATAATTATAAAAACCGGGATATGTGTTCAGGGAGAAGCTCTCGCTTCTCAAACCATATTCAAATATGCCATTGAAAATTCAAGGACGCTAACTGGAGGAAGTCTCCAGTTATGCCTTATCACTTCATGATGTCAAATCACGTGTATATTTACTACACGGTTGAAATGACCTGGTAGAAGTGGATATATCCAAAGCTGAACAAGTGTTGATATAATTCAACATTTCCTCACAATCGGAATAAAATATCCAACTAAAACCGGCCATGGAAAACCGATTAGTACAAATACACTCTAGTTTCGATGGATTGAACTTTTCCGGCTAACTTGGGATAGCTAACTGCGTTTTCATGCATACCTTGAGAAATGAAGCCTGTAATTAATAAAATAGTTTACCTCAATCCAGATGACGACATGTGTCCATCATCAAGAGAGGGAGACTCACATCTTGTCAATAGATTTTTGTCATCATGAATATCTTAGTAATAATTACTTTTGCATTGGAAATAAACATTATACACTTCAACAAGTTAAAGCCTATTAACTAATTGATGACATCACTAAGCATGCTTAACCTATTGATCTAGCCGAACCCCTGGCTACATAAACCACCCACAAATCCTCACAACTCTTCACAAAATTTACTATTCACAAAAACTATCTTGAGCTCAAATCACCTCAAGAACATGAATTCCGACCCACTAGCAAAGAAAATTCTCTTGGCTGATTTCAACTCGATCTATCAATACGAAGATCATGAGGTCAAAGAAATTTTCTTAGCCGTTGAAAGAAGCGGGCTAAGAGGATTTCTAGAAAATAGATTCATCCTCGACTACCTAGTAGTCGATGAATTCTTCCAGACCACAAAGGAAGTGCACCGAGACATAATCGTTGCACGAGTTTACGGTCAGTCATTTCTATTCAGCGAGACGGATTTCGCTGAATACTGCGGTTTGCCCACTGAAGGGGTAACCGATCTAACCTACTCTCCGGTGACCATTGAAGAAATGTGTCATCGGTTCTCCAACTCTAACATCCCGGTTAGACCCTGGGGTGCTAAAATCCAACTCTCTCACAAGTACCAGCTTCTTTGTGAGATTCTGGGAAAGTCCGTTCTGGGTAGAGAGAAAGGCTACTACTACACCCAAAGGCTCTTTGAGATGATGATTGTTGTTACAGTTGGGACACCGGTAAACTGGTCCTAGATCATTTTCAGCAACCTGAAGAAGATGATTCTTTCAAATAAAACCGGCTATGCTCCTCAGCTAAGCGGTTTTTGTGCTAGCCTGGATATCCACTCCGGACCCTCGTCACTCTCCATCTAAAGTATGTGCTCACGAAGGAAAGAATCCAAGAGCTGATCGATCGGTGGGAAGCTGCTAAGGCCAAGAGAAATCAAGCGGCCGGGTCATCAAATGTTTAATTCTTCCTCATCTCCTCTATCCTTTCCTAAACCGGTAATTTTGTTGTAGTACCGGTTTAGTACTTTGCATTAATGAAGATAATTTCTTTCCTTTTTCGATCAAAAATCAAAGAAATCCTAAAGTAAATGACCAACATTAAATGCGCCGTATCAAACCAAATCAAATCACTCTTGGAAACAGAAATATTCGCTTTCAAGAAGCATGCCTGATCCGAAAAGACTAAACATACCCTTATCCTCTTGAAAATTGACAAGGCATTTATGACCAGACATAAATGGTCTGATTTTTCAAAATATTCTCATTTAATGCACTCAACCGCTCACGCTATAGAAGTGGACCTAATCCCTCCTCTTCAAACACGCTTCCTATACTCTTCTCTCTTTAAGCTTGAAAGTTCAAAGAACTCTGTTCGATTCTCAATCTCATTCTTATCCAAAATGAATGCTGAACTACGAAACACAATCATAGTTAACTTCCATGAAATAAGAAATGGTCGGTTTCATGAAAGCATCTTCCAATCGATCGTAGAATCGGGGCTTCAAGAATTTCTTGAAGGTTCAGACACCATCCTCGAAGAGGAGGTGTACGAGTTTTTCAACAATGGGCATATTCTTAATGATGGTAGCATTCGGACCATCATTGACGGAAAATTTCTTCGGCTTACCGAAGAACACTTTGCTCTATTCTTTGACCTTCCAACCGAAGGATTCTCAGACTTCCCAACGTCGTTCTTCCCGGCTAAGGAAGACTACGCCCATATCTTCTCATCTTCCATCGAACCGGTCGCCGACCACGGGAAGAAGAAAAACTCGCTCCTCAATACCAAGTCTTTCATGACTTGGTTCAGCGATCTATCATGGGCCGAATGCCCAACCAAAACTATAACCGGGAGGCTTTCGACATCATGATAGCCATCATCCGAAAATCGTCCATCATCTGGGCTTCCTACCTCTTCAACAATTTGAAGCAACTCATCACCGCTCCAAGGGGAAGGATCAGTTTCGCTCCACAAATCACTCGATTCTTGGAGGATCATCACTGAAACCTCGGGCCCGGTGTTCCTATCGGACCGGCCAACATCCTGACTCTATCCATGCTAGATAGATGGATATCGAGGATTGAGGAACGGACACCCGACAACACCGTGACCAAATGACTTGTCAGAATGATCGAGGGGGATTGGATCGATCTAGTTTAATCTATCTGTACTTTCCGGTTTTCTGGTCATTTTGTTGTACGACCGGAAAACCACTTCATTACTCTATATTTCAGATTTATTTATAAAATTTCCCATTTTTAAAGTCTCCGGTTTTTCACATTACATTTCTTTCCGGTTTTTTGATCTAACTAAACATAAGACTCCATGTTAAACGAAACTTCCAGTTAACAAGCTTCCGGTAAATCAAAATCACAAACCAAGTCTGAAAAAGTTTGAAAAACTTACCGCCCACGGTTTTTTACCGCTCACAAAAATTACCGCCCATTGTATTCTCCGCATTTACCGCCGAAAGTTAGTTCAGTAACTTTTGGAGGGAAAGTTGGCGCCAAAAACATAACCAAGTGACGGTTCACCTTCCAACCGTTCAAAACCGCCTCCTATATAAGTTCAAAACTGTTCATTATTTGCAAAAACTTTCTCTCTCTAAATATCTTAAAATCTCTCTGACTTCCGATCATCGTTGTTCTTCATCTTCTTCATTCACAAAATCATCATGGCTCTAGTCAAAGCACTCTTTTAATACATGTTGCAGGTCGATTTCAGCGACATCGACGAACACGCTGGGGAACAGAACAAGGCAGTGCTGCAATCGCTAAGGGATTCGGGATTGGAAACATATTTGTCTGGTCCGTTCATCGTGCACCCGACGGAAGTTATAGAGTTTCTGGCGACGGCGACTCTAACGAAAAGGACGGTCTCCGCCACCGTGAGCGGCAAAGCAGTTAACATCACGGAGGAGCTCTTTTCTGAAGCACTCGGTTTGCCAAATACCGGGCTGGACTTCAAAACGTGCCTGACAGACGCAAAATCCAACGCGGTCCGGTTGGTGATATCGACTGACGACAAGGATCTGGTGACTCACTCAAGCCAGAAGAACAAACTTAAGCAGGAGTTCAAATGGCTGCTGAACATAGTCTCTAGATCACTTCAGGGTAGAGGAGGCAACTTCGATAAATTGACAAAGATGAAGTTGAAAATGATGATGGCGATTGTCCGCGGTGACAAGATAGACTGGGGAACCGTTCTGTTCGAACAATTCTGTGAAATGGTAGTGAAGAAGGATGGCCGGGTTCAGGCCTTCGCAATGCAAATAGTGAAAATTCTTAAGTTCCTTAATGTGGAACTTGGTGAAGGTGAACCGCTTACATCCGCTAATATTCTTAACTCTGAGCAAATGAGCAAGAAGACTGCCAAAGCGGCTAGGCCGAAGTCCTCTAGAACGAAGTCATCAAAAGGAACTAGCTCATCCGCACCGGTTGGAGAAAGTTCGAAACAAGAAGATCCCAAGGGGAAGGCGGCTCAAGCCGAGGCCTCTCAGAAGAAAAAGGGGAGGAAGAAGACATCCGCAAAGAAGAGCTCCAAAAAGCCGGCAGATTCCGAGAAAACTCTCTCCTCGGATCATTCACCAAAGAGAACCGCAGATATCCTTCAGCTCACTCCCATCAACACAGTTCATCCCATTCCAGTCGACTCTCCACCATCAAGGCAAACCGAACTCTCGGGGAGCCAAGAAACCAAGTCAACATCGAAGGAGGTAGAAAAGGTTAGTATTCACTCTGAAAACTCCAAGTCCCCGAACAAGAAACTCGATGAGATAATGGTTGAAGTAGGTTTAAGAACCTCAGAAGTTATAGTGGACGTGGTCCAAACTCTACATCGTAAAACCGAAGACGACGTGACAAGTCTTCTTAAGCCAGCTGATCAGGTTGAGATACCCGGTAAAAGTGAAACCCATCCGGTCGAAGAAACGGCCAACACTGAGAACATCACCCCTCCGGCTCAGGAGAGAAATATTGAAGAAAAAGAGCCGTCCGGTTCGGCGGGGAATAAGTCCGTTCCAACCGACACAACGCTCCGATCGGCCCAAGACGGACCAGCTGATTCAACAATCACACCTGAAGGTCCAATTCAGGTTAACAAAGGGAAATAAGTTTTACTTGAGGATTCTGCAGTAAAGGGAAAAAGTGTTCTGCAAACCGGTTCACAACCTGAGATTGTAACCGAAGCCAAGTTCCCCATTTCAGAAGAAGAAGAGGAGGAGATGTTTCAACAGCTTCTCCTAGATATGAATAAGGATGCTGGAGAGTTGGTCTCATCATACCACTTATGGGTCAAGCTACGTTGTGAAACAAAGCTATCAGACATGATCCCCGATATGAGCGGTAACAAACACTGGGAGAAACTGTTGGAACTAGAAGAAGAGACTCTCAAGCTAGCAGGTACCAATGTCATTCAAGCCGCATTCAACAAAACCTTGGCGATTCACGAATACGCCCGGTTACATGTAGTAGAAGATGCATTGATGGAGGCAGAAGGAGCAACTTTAACTCCAATAGAATCAAGAATGTTTGAGCGGTTTCACTCAGTGCGTGATAAACTCATTCAAAGTGTTGACCGGCTCGAAGCAGAATGGAAGGACAAGTGCAAACATGTCTTAACTTATGCTGATCTCTACCAAAGCAAACCCTTCTTTGGTACCGGAGAGTCCTCCATGACAGCAGAAAACCGGAGCAGCGATCCTCCACAGACTGATAAGACTCCGGATCTTGAGCAAGTAAAGGAAGTTGTGGTTGATACAATCATCTCTTGTCTTCACAAGTACAGCATTGCTACCCATGAGAAGATTGCAACCGTTGAAACCAATTTGACAGAAACTATCCGGGGATCCATTCAATCTGAAATCGCCAACACCACTCAAACTTCGATCAAGTCAATGATAGATGAAACTGTGCAAACATCAATTAAGTCAATGATCGCTGAATCCGTTCAAACCGCAATCGCTCCTTTGATCGACATGATGCAGGCTATGGCCACTCAGATTGAGGAGCTGTCCAAACTTCAAGTCAACAAAAGTCAAGCGCAGATCAGTTCTGATGCCGAAACTACAAAGAGACTTCAAGACGAAGAAAAGGAGAGGGAACAGTTAAGGAAGGAAATTGAGGACAATGATCTTGAGTTTGCCAAGCAATGCGATGAGGAGGAAAAAGCCGCTCTACAAGAATCCAGACCAGCTCAACCCTCGCACTCTATGAAGACAAGAAATAAGAACAAATGGAAAGCGGTTGTGGCCGTAATGAAGCTGGTAGAAAGAAGCGGTCTAGGAGAGATTCAACCGGTCAGACTAAACGAAGACCTCTTGACGAAGAAGAAGAAGAGGATATCAAACAACTCAACCGGCGAAAGAAGAAAGCAGTCGAAACTCCAAGTACCAGACCGATTGTTGCTCAACCGTCTCGCCCACCAAGACCAGTAAGTGGCGGTTTTGGATTTGGCAAACGAACTCCCGACATCTCAAGTGTATGGACCGGATGGCAATTCGACGCTGAACGAAGAGAGAGGGAATGGAAGGCGAGGGAAGAAGAAGAAAGGAGGCGGGCGGAGAAAGAAAATGAAAAGGGGGGACCATCCAATCCTTAGTTTCTTTTCCTTCTTAAGAACAATTTATCTGTGTT
The DNA here is from genome assembly GCF_907164915.1 of Impatiens glandulifera. Lineage (NCBI taxonomy): Eukaryota > Viridiplantae > Streptophyta > Magnoliopsida > Ericales > Balsaminaceae > Impatiens > Impatiens glandulifera. The sequence goes on from NW_025918805.1 coordinate 98,181, forward strand.
TGGCTATATTTCAGAACTCAGTCATTTTTTATCATACTTTAAAGTACTTAGTTCACTAAACATTATTTGAAAAATCAAAACATGTTTTTGAAATTTTCAAACAGATTTTTCAAACCGGCCAAACATTACAAGTTTTGAATATTTATTCTAAATAATCAAAAAGGGAGAAATTGATAGAAAAATTAAGTAAGTTAATTTTTTTTTTTAAACCGGCCAGACATTACAAGTTTTGAATATTTATTCTAAATAATCAAAAAGGGAGAAATTGATAGAAAAATTAAGTAAAGTTAATTTTTGGAACCGGCCAGAAAACTAAACAACTATTAACTTCTATGTGCAGGAAACAGATCGAACTGCATAAACCGGTTAGAGCCTCACAAATCGGCTGAAGAACACTTCAAAGAAATACAGTTCCAAGTGATCAAGTCAAAATCAAGAGGAACCGGTTTCAATATTCTCAAGGAACCGGCTAGCAAAGAAAAGTCTACATCCCAGCCGGACTATACTATGTAAGAGTCAACCGGAAACTAAAATCTACAGAGATGACGTAATATGACGAAATAGACGTGTCCCGAAGAAATAAAAGAAGATAAGATCCGATCAGAAGCATGCGAGAAAAACAATGATGATTTACTGATCCGACTTCGACAGTCGGAGGGTGCATGCCTGACACATGTTCGAATCTGCAAACTGGCTATATCATCTTTACCTGAGGAGCATCTGCATGCTTGCCAAGCGTTGGGAAGTTGAAACGTGCAAGCAACCTCTCTGCACTGGCGTGACTCTGAATTAACCAATCCCACGGTGAGAGAAGAAAATGACCGTTGAGATCATCTTCACTACAAAAGGAAGACGAAACGACCTCATTAATGACAAGTTACGAAAATCTTAGAGAGATAAAGAAATCTCACGCGCGATCCAAAAACCGTTGTGTCATTTATCGAAAGCTATTGTTGTGTTGTGTTATTGTATTACATTAACCACAAACCAAAACAATCTTACTCCTTAAATTAAAAACCGGTTCATACACTCCATCTAACCGACTCCTGTTTAAACTCATCAAAACTAAGTCGCATACGTTGCTTCAGACTGAAACAGCCATTTCTGCCCTTGAACCTGGTTCAAGAGTCTGTGACAGTTTGCGAAGTGCTGAGAACGGTTATAGTCTCTAACTGGACTATCACCAAAGTGTGTTGTGTGTTGTAAGCGGCCCTCCCTTCCTAAAACCGGAAACACCCCGGTCCTCCAAGGGCGTCCCCGATCCTAACAGACCTTAGAGAAGCTTTATTGATGCCTGAATTCAAGCTTGATGTCTTATACATCATTTCCAAACATACCATGAAATACATTAGCTCCCGACGACACTCACATAGTGAGTGTATGCCATTCTCACATTTTCCTCCTCGGTACTCGGTGATATCTTTGAGGAGAGCTTGAAATGAGTAGCTAATGACGTTTGAACCGCCTTAGTGTTAGACATCTCGAACTTGGCGACCACTTTTTGGAGCTAGTCGCTTTGAGACACGGACAAAAAGCCTTTTCCCGATCCCTCTCAATCACCATCCTCAAAATTTTCTTTATCGGTCTTATATCCTTCATCTCGAACTCACTCTTGACATGACAAACCTCTTCCTTATTTCCCGATGCAATCAACATATCATCCACATATAACAATAGGAAGACCATGCAACCATTAACCCACTTGACAAAGACACAACTATCGAAATTGCTCCTCACGAAATCGTTACAAACCATGAACTCATGAAAGTAGAAATATCATTGTCTTAGGGATTATTTCAAACCATAAAACGAGCGTTTAAGGAGACATACATTGCCTTCATCACTGGGTTCGACGAACCCCTTAGGTTGCATCATGAAGATATTCTCCTCCAAGTTCCCATGAAGAAATGTCATCTTCATGTCCATTTGCTTGAGATCCAAATCAAACTGATTCACTAGAGCAAGTAACACACGAATGGACGTGTGCTTCACTACCGGGGAGTAGATCTTGTTAAAGTCGACCCCTTCACTTTGTGTATGAAGCCCTTAGCTACCAATCTCACCTTAAACCTTGGCTTGTTACTATCCTCTACACCTTCTTTATACTTGGACACCCACTTTAAACCAACCATCCATTGATTCTTGAGTTTGTCCACCAATTACCATGTCTCGTTTTTGTCAAGCGATGTCATCTCCTTTGCCATAACACACTTCCATTCGATTTTCTCTTTGCTCTCCATTACTTCTCTAAATGATCTCGACTCTGAATCTTGTATCTCATCTTCCACAAGGAATGCAAAGTCCGCCAAATCAGAGTAGCCAAATCTCTCTAGAGCACAGGCTGTCCTACGATCTCTATCTCGCGCTA